>NC_092153.1:15630802-15693302 GCF_045791955.1 Oncorhynchus clarkii lewisi | reverse complement strand
ATGCACTTTTGCAGCCAGGCACGTGTGTTGTGACTGAGTGTGTGACAGAGAAAATCGTTTTTGTTTCAATTTAGAGGGAAAATGCGTGCATTTTAGCGTTTGAGTCACTTTTCAAAAGTTGCTAAAAGTTCCAAATTATTATTATAATTTTTTGTTGCTAGGTGCTGTTTGAAAAAAAAGTTGCCAGGGTAGTCTGAAAAGTTGCTAAATCTAGCAACAAAATTGCTAAATTGGTATCACTAGTCCCACCCCGTCCCAAAGCACTCACAAGTGGCCCAGTCCTCGCGCAGCAGTCCCGCCCAGCTGCAGTCAGAGCAGGTGATGTTCACCCCTCCGCGTCCAGACTGCAAATGAATCGCGCATGCGGGCAGCCGCCGCTGGCTGATCCATTGCAAGTTTTTTCTATTGTCTCTTTTTGGTCCATTTAGATTGTTAATTAATGTAGATTGTATACAAAAAAATGTTATGGCTAAAAATGTTCATATTTTACTGTGACTGGTGTGTTGTGACTGAGTGTGTGACATGCCTACCCATGTAAGAGACGCAAACTTGGTCTCAACCTTTAAGTCTTTACTG
The DNA here is from genome assembly GCF_045791955.1 of Oncorhynchus clarkii lewisi. Lineage (NCBI taxonomy): Eukaryota > Metazoa > Chordata > Actinopteri > Salmoniformes > Salmonidae > Oncorhynchus > Oncorhynchus clarkii. The sequence goes on along the minus strand of NC_092153.1, from coordinate 15,692,726 downwards.
AAGACTCATCTCTTCAGTGGGTCATATGATTGAGTGTAGTCTGGCCCAGGAGTGGGAAGGTGAACGGAAAGGCTCTGGAGCAACGAACCGCCCTTGCTGTCTCTGCCTGGCCGGTTCCCCTCTTTCCACTGGGATTCTCTGCCTCTAACCCGATTACAGGGGCTGAGTCACTGGCTTACTGGGGCTCTTTCATACCGTCCCTAGGAGGGGTGCGTCACTTGAGTGGGTTGAGTCACTGATGTGATCTTCCTGTCTGGGTTGGCGCCCCCCCCCCCCCCCCTTGGGTTGTGCTGTGGCGGAGATCTTTGTGGGCTATACTCAACCTTGTCTCAGGATGGTAAGTTGGTGGTTGAAGATATCCCTCTAGTGGTGTGGGGGCTGTGCTCTGGCAACGTGGGTGGGGTTATATCCTTCCTTAATGGCCCTGTCCGGGGGTGTTCTCGGATGGGGCCACAGTGTCTCCTGACCCCTCCTGTCTCCACCTCCAGTATTTATGCTGCAGTAGTTTATGTGTCGGAGGGCTAGGGTCAGTTTGTTATATCTGGAGTACTTCTCCTGTCCTATTCGGTGTCCTGTGTGAATTTAAGTGTCCTCTCTAATTCTCTCTTTCTTTCTCTCTCTCGGAGGACCTGAGCCCTAGGACCATGCCTCAGGACTACCTGACATGATGACTCCTTGCTGTCCCCAGTCCACCTGGCCGTGCTGCTGCTCCAGTTTCAACTGTTCTGCCTTATTATTATTTGACCATGTTGGTCATTTATGAACATTTGAACATCTTGGCCATGTTCTGTTATAATCTCCACCCGGCACAGCCAGAAGAGGACAGAGCCTGGTTCCTCTCTAGGTTTCTTCCTAGGTTTTGGCCTTTCTAGGGAGTTTTTCCTAGCCACCGTGCTTCTACACCTGCATTGCTTGCTGTTTGGGGTTTTAGGCTGGGTTTCTGTACAGCACTTTGAGATATCAGCTGATGTACGAAGGGCTATATAAATACATCTGATTTGACTTGTACAGTCGTGGCCAAAAGTTGAGAACGACACAAATATTAATTTTCACAAAGTTTGCTGCTTCACTGTCTTTAGATATTTTTGTCAGATGGTACTATAAATACAAGCATTTCATAAGTGTCATAGGCTTTTATTGAAAATTACATGAGGTTGATGCAAAGAGTCAATATTTGCACTGTTTACCCTTCTTTTTCAAGACCTCTGCAATCCGCCCTGGCATGCTGTCAAATAACTTCTGGGCCACATCCTGACTGATGGACTTTCTTGGGTGCCCTGAAGCCTTCTTCACAACAATTGAACCGCTCTCTCTTCTTGATGATCTGATAAATGGTTGATTTAGGTGCAATCTTACTGGCAGCAATATCCTTGCCTGTGAAGCCCTTTTTGTGCAAAGCAATGATGACGGCACGTGTTTCCTTCCAGGTAACCATGGTTGACAGGAAGAACAATGATTCCAAGCACCACCCTCCTTTTGAAGCTTCCAGTCTGTTATTCGAACTCAATCAGCATGACAGAGTGATCTCCAGCCTTGTCCTCGTCAACACTCACACCTGTGTTAACGAGAGAGTCACTGGCATGATGTCAGCTGGTCCTTTTGTGGCAGGGCTGAAATGCAGTGGAAATGTTTTTGGGGGATTCAGTTCATTTGCATGGCAAAGAGGGACTTTGCAATGAATTGCAATTCATCTGATCACTCTTGATAACATTCTGGAGTATATGCAAATTGCCATCATACAAACTGAGGCAGCAGACTTTGTGAAAATTAATATTTGTGTCATTCTCAAAACTTTTGGCCACGTCTGTAGGCTCCTAAGTGGACCATAAGGTTAAAAACCAAACCAAATCAAGAAAACTAAACTAAATAACAAAAAAATGTAATTAAATTTTTTTTTAAAGAATAATAAGTGACTCCGCCAGAGGGTCACTTTTGCAGGTCCCAAGAGAGGAGGGTTGGAGAGGAGGGTTGGAATTGTGACATTTAAAAAAAACAAGAATCGACAGAAGAAAGTTCATTTGTAGTTCAAAACATATTTAGGGTGTTTTTTACTCACTTTTTGTCCATCACAATTCCTCTCTCCTACAGCGTCCATCACAATTCCGCTCTCCTACAGCGTCCACAATTACATGCACATGGCCAATTATGCAAATGAGGCGATGACGTCATTTAGCGACTTCTAGCGACTTTTGGGACAGCTAATAGCTACTTTCCTTACTGAGGAGTTGGCAACACTGTCCTCCGCTGCCTAATAAAGTCAAAACAAATGCAAGTTGAAGCTGCTATTTTACCCGTTGCATTGAATGTCTAAAACCACGTAAAACAAAAAGCATACATAGACCTACTACTGTTGGTCTACCAACCCAGCCCAGGCAAGCATTTGGGATTTTTTTTCTCCCCAACGTTCTGAGGGACATTGCCCACATTTCTGTGGAGAACTAGTGCATGCAGTTAGATATTTCGAATTGAAAGTTATCGTTGACTGTCTTTCTAACACTGTAACAACATACCTTACTAACCTAATATGTTTGGGTCATGGGTGCCAAGGGATGGTGGTCCAACAGACGTTTTCTTAATATTGTCTTTTTTTGGCAATACAATTGAGCCCTGCAGGTCAGTGACGTAAGCCTAGTTTATGATTTAACGTTTTCCATAGCGGGCTTTAACCCCCATCCTAGATAGATGTGGTTGTCCCTGTAAGCTGATCTGGGGCCAGTTTGAAGTTAGAACGAGCGGTTTAAAGTTAAAATGAGAGGTTTGGTCATCTGATCCTACATCAGCAGAATCCACCCAGGGCGCCGTTGGATACCCATATCGCATATCGCAGGCTGTTGCGTTTTCTCGGAGGGAGTAGCTCTACGCGTAACAGTAGCCATTCTCCCCAATCCCCCAGTCTCAGCGGTGTGATGGATAAAGCCTCTCCGACCACAGACGATCTCTGCCCGTATCAATGCCTGTGTGTCCCTACCGACACCATCTGGGAGATGCCATGAGATGTCAGCTGGGTTGTTTCTCACGCCGTCTCAGTACAGGTGAGAGTGTGGAAACAAGGGACAACGGAAAAGAAGGATAACATGAGAGTTCGGTTATAGCGCGAATTGACTACAAGCTGCTGGAGCGAACAGGGCAAAGGACTTGTGCTGTCGAAGTAAAGCATCTGGCAACGGTGTAATACAGTATTCTAGTTAGTGCACCATTGACCATCACACCGAAAGTGTTTTAGTGAATATCCCAATCACAGGTTTGTGAAATACCAGGATACGGGCTTATCTGACAGGTACGTTTTTTCAAATACAATAATTGGTCCTGTGTTTCCCGCGGTGTGTGATTACACTATTAATATCCCTATTACTAGTTGCTATTAACGCCTTTCCTATAATGTCACTGTAGCCGATGTTATGTTTAAGAATACACTGGCATTGCTTACCCCACTCTCTCAGTTATGTCCTTAGCCCTTCTGGCACTCATCTATCAGTTTAAAGTTAGTGTAGATCCATTTCCAGGAAACTATTACATCTACATAATGGCATTGTGTGTGGGGTACAATTCATGTTATAGGAAGGGAAGAACTGCACAGAAACACTGTTTTGAATGCGTCCTTAATTCAAAGGCAAAGTTTCAAGACTGTTGAAGACCAGTAGTGTTCCAGTATGTCTGTGCTCATGTCTCAACCTTTCTGACAATGTTTACATTGACCTGTGCTGTGCTGATGATGTCATGTCTCTCTTCCCAGGGGACTGTGAGGTGCCGTCCACTCCTGACCTACAGGATGCCATCCTCCTGGTGCTGATTTACACAGGTGAGATGTGTGTGTGTGTGTGTGTGTGTGTGTGTGTGTGTGTGTGTGTGTGTGTGTGTGTGTGTGTGTGTGTGTGTGTGTGTGTGTGTATGTATGTGTGTGTGTAATGTTGAAAACAGTTCAAAAGCAGTGTATACACTTCCAGTGACTTTCAGGTCCAGGTTGCAAAATCAAAAGTCATGAATGGATACCCAGTGTTGAATGGATACCCAGTGTTGAATAGATACCCAGTGTTGAATGGATACCCAGTGTTGAATGGATACCCAGTGTTGAATGGATACCCAGTGTTGAATAGATACCCAGTGTTGAATAGATACCCAGTGTTGAATGGATACCCAGTGTTGAATAGATACCCAGTGTTGAATGGATACCCAGTGTTGAATGGATACCCAGTGTTGAATGGATACCCAGTGTTGAATGGATACCCAGTGTTGAATGTATACCCAGTGTTGAATGGATACCCAGTGTTGAATAGATACCCAGTGTTGAATGGATACCCAGTGTTGAATAGATACCCAGTGTTGAATGGATACCCAGTGTTGAATGGATACCCAGTGTTGAATGGATACCCAGTGTTGAATGGATACCCAGTGTTGAATGGATACCCAGTGTTGAATAGATACACAGTGTTGAATAGATACCCAGTGTTGAATGGATACCCAGTGTTGAATGGATACCCAGTGTTGAATAGATACCCAGTGTTGAATGGATACCCAGTGTTGAATGGATACCCAGTGTTGAATGGATACCCAGTGTTGAATAGATACCCAGTGTTGAATGGATACCCAGTGTTGAATGGATACCCAGTGTTGAATGGATACCCAGTGTTGAATAGATACCCAGTGTTGAATGGATACCCAGTGTTGAATAGATACCCAGTGTTGAATAGATACCCAGTGTTGAATGGATACCCAGTGTTGAATAGATACCCAGTGTTGAATAGATACCCAGTGTTGAATGGATACCCAGTGTTGAATGGATACCCAGTGTTGAATGGATACCCAGTGTTGAATAGATACCCAGTGTTGAATGGATACCCAGTGTTGAATGGATACCCAGTGTTGAATGGATACCCAGTGTTGAATGGATCGACTTCTGTTTAGTGCAACTTTTCAACCCAAAGATCTCCGTCAGGTAGACAACATAAAGAGTAGAACACTATGACTCTGCAACTGATGTTTTTGGATTATGACAAAGTAAGGAAGATGTACTGAGCTAGTTCAGGTATTTCTCAGTTGTATTCATATCATTAAATTGTTGCATATAGCACCTTTAATGCAATAAAGTATAAACTCGAAACACTGGGACATATAGTTATAGTCTATTGGCAGCCACCGAAGACCAAGTATGACTGAATTCCCTGTAGACTTTTCTCTCTCCACACCTCCTCTTCTGCCATTGTTCATTTCTGCAAGTGGTGCGTCTGTCCTAGACACACACACACACGCGCGCACACAGAGAGATTAGGAATGAGTGTGTATCTCTATTTACACGGAAAAGAGTGCTTTCAGAAGAGGGGAGAAGAGAGGGAGAGAGCAGAGAGGAAAGGGAGAGTCTCGCCTTGACTACCTGGCTAAATTGTCCCCTGATGGAAAAATATTGTTGCAGGAATGATTTTTGAATAATTGAACGTCCAGGGCTTTAAAATTGCAGGCTCACCGAGATTTATTCCTGTGAAAAGTTAGAAGCCACACACACACCACAACGAAATATTAATATCATTATATTTAACAGAAGATATATTGAGGATCTACGATGATATTGCAAGTCTCTTCTCCTCTTTTCTCCTCTCCTGTCCTCTCTTCTCCTCTCTTCTTTTCTCCTCTCCTCTCCTCTCCTCTCCTCTTCTCTTCTCTTCTCTTCTCTTCTCTTCTCTTCTCTTCTCTCCTCTCCTGAATTGCCTGTAGACTATTTTACATAGGTAATATAGTGATCCTGTTTTTCTCCTCTCCTCCATTGTCTCTCTCTTTCCTCCTGGTTAATAGTTAATGGAGTTTTTTTGCAGATCCCTCCTGGAACCACAGGTTCCTTTTAGGTCATACAGTACAGGAGTGTGTGTGTGTGTCCACAGTCAAATCCCACAGCATTTTCTGACACAGTGTGTGCTCTGATGGTCAGAAAAGGTAGAGTGGTGAGTCTTCAACCCTATATTTTATTCCAGGCTTTAACTCTCTTCCTTTCCTCCCTCTGTCTCTCTCGCCATTGTAATCAGCCCCTGTTGTGTGATGAACTGCTTGGACATGGTCCATAGAGAGAGAAGGAGGTGAGGAGAAGAGGAGGAGTAGAGAGGGGTAGAAGGTTGGGAGAAGGATAGAGAGAGAGGGGGGGGGGAAGAGAAAGGCAGAGAGAGAAAGAGAGATGGAGATTTCACATTGCTTTTAACGGCATCAACCTGCCCAAGCTGTATATAATTTAGAGCAGTGGTGACATAGAGGAGCTGTCTGATGGACACAGATGCGCGCACGCACACAGATTTGTGGAATGCCCCTTCTCTCTCTATCTCTCTCTCTCTCTCTCTCTCAATTAAATTCAATTCAAGGGGCTTTATTGGCATGGGAAACATATGTTAACATTGCCAAAGCAAGTGAGGTAGATAATATACAAAAGTGAAATAAACAATTAAAATTAACAGTAAACATTTAATATACAGAAGTTTCAAAAGAATAAAGACATTACAAATGTCATATTATGTATATACACAGTCTTGTAATGATGTACAAATGGTTAATGTACAAAAGTTTACAATGGTGTTTGTTCTTCACTCGTTGACCTTTTCTTGTGGCAACAGGTCACACATCTTGCTGCTCTGATGGCACACTGTGGTATTTCACCCAGTAGATAAGGGAGTTTATCAAAATCAGGCTTGTTTTCAAATTCTTTGTGGATCTGTGTAATCTGAGGGAAATATGTGTCTCTAATATGGTCATACATTGGGCAGGAGGATAGGAAGTGCAGCTCAGTCATCACCTAATTTTGTGGGCAGTGTGCACATAGCCTGTCTTATCATTAAGAGAGCCAGGTCTGCCTACGGCGGCCTTTCTCAATAGCAAGGCTATGCTCACTGAGTCTGTACATAGTCAAAGCTTTCCTTAAGTTTGGGTCAGTCACAGTGGTCAGGTATTCTGCCACTGTGTACTCTCTGTTTGGGGCCAAGTAGCATTCTACTTTGCTCTGTTTTTTTGTAAATTCTTTCCAATGTGTCAAGTAATTATCTTTTTGTTTTCTCATGATTTGGTTGGGACTAATTGTGTTGCTGTCCTGGGGCTCTGTGGGGTGTGTTTGTGTTTGTGAACAGAGCCCCAGGACCAGCGTGCTTAGGGGACTCTTCTCCAGGTTCATCTCTCTGTATGTGATGACTTTGTTATGGAAGGTTTGGGAGTCACTTACTTTTAGGTGGTTGTAGAATTTAACGTCTCTTTTCTAGATTTTGATAATTAGTGGGTATCGGCCTAATTCTGCTCTGCGTGCATTATTTGGTGTTCTACTTTGTACACGGAGGATATTTTTGCAGAATTCTGCATGCAGAGTCTCAATTTGGTATTTGTCCCATTTTGTGAATTCTTGGTTGGTGAGCGGACCCCAGACCTCACAGCCATAAAGGGCAATTGGTTCTATAACTGATTCAAGTATTTTTAACCAGATCCTAATTGGTATGTTGAATTTGATGTTCCTTTTGATGGCATAGAATGCCCATCTTGCCTTGTCTCTCAGATCGTTCACAGCTTTGTGGAAGTTACCTGTGGCGCTGATGTTTAGGCCAAGGTATGTATAGTTTTTTGTATTCTCTTGGGCAATGGTGTCTAGATGGAATTTGTATTTGTGATCCTGGCGACTGTACCTTTTTTGGAACACCATTATATTGATCTTACTGAGATTTACTCTCTCTCTCTCTCTCTCTCTCTCTCTCTCTCTCTCTCTCTCTCTCTCTCCTGCTGATAGGAGACTGATGTAGATATAATGGATGAAGAGATCCATGTTTTATCTTCTAACTCATCTTTCTGAAGGAGATCCAACCAGATGAGGTTTTGAGGCCGCCACCCCCAAGACCTCGCAGGACCCCGCCCCGATCTCTGCCTCCTCCCCCTCTCCACTACATGTCTCCTGATGTGAGTTCTGGGCCTGTATCCACAAAAAAGCGTCTTGGAGGAGTGCTGATCTAGCATCAGTTTAGCATTTTATTTCATGATGAATAAGTTTGTATGGACAGATCCTAGATCAGCTATCATATCCTGAGGCACATGGTAGACACGGGCCCTGGCCTTAGTTCATTTAGATCATAGTTCTATCCCAACCAAACTAATTTAGGTCCTTTTATTGTCTTTGTCCTTGCAGGTATAGAACCCATTGCTGAACGTAAGTATTACACTCCTTTAATGTGCTGTCAAGTTATAGTTAAGAACATAGAGTATAACTAACTACTTCTCTCTCTCTCCCCTCCCTCTCTCTCTCTCTCCAGGGTTTGATGGAGACTTGTAACCAGTTTAATGTCAGCAGGAACTGTAGTAATAAGTGGAGGACTTCTCGCCACAGTCATCCTGCTCTGCATTGTAGCAGTGCTGTGCTACTGCAGGCTCCAGGTAACCTGTGTGTGTGTGTCCATGTGACTGTGTGTATGTTTGTGTGTGCGTGTGCCCGTGTGTGTGTTTTATCTGCACAGTCTTTCATGAACAATAACTGATTGCAACAAAACCTCCCCTCCTTCTCCAATTCCAGTACTACTGCTGTAAGAAAAATGAGTCGGAGGTGGACTTTGCTTCCATGGCTGGAGGAGGTGACAGAACGGGAGGAGGAGAAGGGGATGCTCAAGGGGAGGTTCAGGCTCACTTTGCCTGCAATGCCTGCAGCGCCCCTGGGATGGACAGCCTGGCTGTCACCCCTCTCTGCCTGGAGCCCCTGGAGGTTAGAGTACAGGACTAACACAAAACCCTAGACCTAAACCTAGAGCTACAGTAGGCAGTTGATCCATACATAGAATTCGAATGACTCATTCTATTTCAATCATTCTATTTCTATGGTGATTGTGTGTGTTCCAGGTGGGCCCTCCCCCCAACTACTGCCCCACCTGCTCCCCCTTCTGGCTACGCCCGGGACTTAGTGACGAGCTGCACAACGGAACCGAGCGGCTGGGATTCCATACGTATCACTATGACAACCCCGGACTGTGTCAATCACTGCCCCTGTCAGACACGCCGCAGGCGCCCTTCTTTTTGACCCAGCCCGGCCAATCCCCTTTGAGCTACTATAGCCCCGTTGACATCCACCCTAACACACCCTGCAGTAACAGACGCCCCTACAGCACACCGGTTTGACACACATGGACACACACACACACACACACTGACATCACACACGTACTCATACAAACACTCCTTCTCCCAGGGGAAAGAGACCCAGAGACATCCAGATTATCACCCATCCAGGGGAGAGAGACACACACTGAACCCACAGATGGAGCCTCCTGATCGGGATAGAACTACATACGGACCCTTGTCTGGTGCAGCGGTGTGGAGGTCTGGTCATCTGGTAACCCCTACAGTGGAGGAGATGTTGGCTTTGACTATGGGAGATTACTACAGATGATGGGAGAAGATAGACGAGAGCAGCAACACACTGTTGTTTCTCTCTCTTTCTCTCGATCTGTCTTTCTCTCCCTCCTTTTCCATCATTTTCCATCATCTCTCTCCTCTGCCTGAAACCTGATAATGTGAATGAGGTGACTGACATGAGGGCTATATGTGTTTTCATTGTAAGATTTTGTTTTCTTCCAGAGTTTAAAGGAGCAGTATGTCTTGGTTGACCCTTAGAAAAAAAAAACATTTGCAGTTTTACATGTGATTTAAAAAATATATATTGTAAGGGGATATCCGGATGCATTATATATAATCCTGGCTAAAACAATACAAACACACAAACATTTTAGCCAACGAGGGCATCTGTTTGTCCAATTCTAGGATGTTTCATTTAGCCCTTACCCTTCAGTCCTTCAAAACAGATTCTGTACACTTACTAAAAGATGTTCATCATGACACTGTTGATAATAGTATTGATAAAAGAGATTTGACTGTTTTCACGCAATGCACTTTTCTCACAGGGTGCGTCCCAAATTGCATTGTATTCCCTATATAGTACACTAGTTTTGACCAGGACCCATATGGGTCTGGTCAAAAGTAGTGCACTATCTAGGGAACAGGATGCCATTTTCGACAAAGCCATAGTCTTCACATCTTAGTCTTCCTCACTTCTCGTCCTTTTGTGATTCTTTGTTAGAGAGTTGATGGGAAAATGGACATCTGTCTGTTCATGTGTTGATTTACTGAAAAAAAACACTCAAAGTTTGTGTTCACTGCTATGTAGTCACACACTCACACAAAGACACTTTGCTTGCTGCTTGTAGTCTGCCAATGAAGGTAACTTTAATATTGAATTCACTAATTCTATACTATATTTATTTTTTCTATTAAAGGTGGACTATTTCTATTAAAATGACATCATCATACACAGCAGGGAAACTTCCTGCTTACAGACTATTTGCACTGTTCATTGACACATGCCCATATTGGGAAGAGCCAGTGACAGATTAGAATTTTGTTGTTGATGATGTCTCTAAACAGGAAGTTGACCTGTGGTGTACGATGATGTCATGTAGCTGAGTCTCCCTTTAAAATGAACTCTGAAGATGAATTCCACGTTTAACACACAATGTTCCTTTTTGAAGATAAACCAATATGTATATCTGCCTGAACTCGTCTGTGTTTCTTCACTAACAACGAATCCAATAATATATACCATTTAGCAGACACTTTTATCCAAAGCGACTTGGGTGCATTCATTTATGGTTTTATAACGTATGGGTGGTCCCAGGAATCAAACCAACTCCTCTGCCGTTGCAAGGACCATGCTCTACCAACTGAGCCCCGCAAATTAAAAGCAGACTCAGAAATTTGACAAATACATATAAATAAGCAACGACACAATGTCAATCTAGACGCTAGTGTTATGATGCTTTGACACAACCTGGTTGTCCTGTGGGCCTTCTCTAAAGGTAGTTGTATGGTGTTGTGTCTGTGAGTTGTGTGAACAAGACTTGTTCAGGATCACCTGTCTCACTCTGATGTTGGCAGATAGAATTTAAAATAAATATATATATTTCACCTTTATTTAACCAGTTAGGCAAGTTGAAAACAAGTTCTGATTTACAATTGCCACCTGGCCAAGATAAAGCAAAGCAGTTCGACACAACACAGAGTTACACATGGAGTAAAACAAACATACAGTCAATAATACAGTAGAAAAATAAGTCTATATACAATTTGAGAAAGTGAGGTGAGATAAGGGAGGTAAAGGCAAAAAAAGGCCATGGTGGCAAAGTAAATACAATATAGCAAGTAAAACACTGGAATGGTAGATTTGCAGTGGAAGAATGTGCAAAGTAGAGATATAAATAATGGGATGCAAAGGAGCAAAATAAATACAGTAGGGGAAGAGGTAGTTGTTTGGGCTAAATTATAGATGGGCTATGTACAGGTGCAGTAATCTGTGAGCTGCTCTGACAGCTGGTGCTTAAAGCTCGTGAGGGAGATAAGTGTTTCCAGTTTCAGAGATGTTTGTAGTTTGTTCCAGTCATTGGCAGCAGAAAACTGGAAGGAGAGGCGGCCAAAGGAAGAATTGGTTTTGGGGGTGACCAGAGAGATTTACCTGCTGGAGCGCGTGCTACAGGTGGGTGCTGCTATGGTGACCAGCGAGCTGAGATAAGGGGGGACTTTACCTAGCAGGGTCTTGTAGATGACCTGGAGCCAGTGGGTTTGGCGACGAGTATGAAGCGAGGGCCAGCCAACGAGAGCGTACAGGTCGCAGTGGTGGGTAGTATATGGGGCTTTGGTGACAAAACGGATGGCACTGTGATAGACTGCATCCAATTTATTGAGTAGGGTATTGGAGGCTATTTTGTAAATGACATCGCCGAAGTCGAGGATTGGTAGGATGGTCAGTTTGGCATAGTGAAGGATGCTCTGTTGCAGAATAGGAAGCCAATTCTAGATTTAACTTTGGATTGGAGATGTTTGATATGGGTCTGGAAGGAGAGTTTACAGTCTAACCAGACACCTAAGTATTTGTAGTTGTCCACATATTCTACGTCAGAGCCGTCCAGAGTAGTGATGTTGGACAGGCGGGCAGGTGCAGGCAGCGATCGGTTGAAGAGCATGCATTTAGTTTTACTTGTATTTAAGAGCAATTGGAGGCCACAGAAGGAGAGTTGTATGGCATTGAAGCTCGTCTGGAGGGTTGTTAACACAGTGTCCAAAGAAGGGCCAGAAGTATACAGAATGGTGTCGTCTGCGTAGAGGTGGATCAGAGACTCACCAGCAGCAAGAGCGACATCATTGATGTATACAGAGAAGAGAGTCGGTCCAAGAATTGAACCCTGTGGCACCCCCATAGACTGCCAGAGGCCCGGACAACAGGCCCTCCGATTTGACACACTGGACTCTATCGGAGAAGTAGTTGGTGAACCATCCGAGGCAATCATTTGAGAAACCAAGGCTGTCGAGTCTGCCGATGAGGATGTGGTGATTGACAGAGTCGAAAGCCTTGGCCAGGTCAATGAATAATGCTGCACAGTATTGTTTATTATCGATTGCGGTTCAGATATCGTTTAGGACCTTGGGCGTGGCTGAGGTGCACCCATGACCAGCTCTGAAACCAGATTGCATAGCGGAGAAGGTATGGTGGGATTCAAAATGGTCGGTAATCTGTTTGTTGACTTGGCTTTCGAAGACCTTCGAAAGGCAGGGTAGGATAGATATAGGTCTGTAGCAGTTTGGGTCAAGAGTGTCCCCCCCCTTTGAAGAGGGTGATGACCGCAGCTGCTTTCCAATCTTTGGGAATCTCAGACGACACGAAAGAGAGGTTGAACAGGCAACAATTTCAGCAGATAATTTTAGATAGAAAGGGTCCAGATTATCTAGCCCGTCTGATTTGTAGGGGTCTAGATTTTGCAGCTCTTTCAGAACATCAGCTGACTGAATTTGGGAGAAGGAGAAATGGGGAAGGCTTGGGCGAGTAGCTGTGGGGGGTGCAGTGCTGTTGACCGGGGTAGGGGTAGCCAGGTGAAAAGCATGGCCAGCCGTAGAAAAATGCTTATTGAAATTCTCAATTATAGTGAATTTATCAGCGGTGACAGAGTTTCCTATCCTCAGTGCAGTGGGCAGCTGGGAGGAGGTGTTCTTATTCTCCATGGACTTTACAGTGTCCCAGAACTTTTTTGAGTTTGTGTTGCAGGAAGCAAATTTCTGCTTGAAAAAGCTAGCCTTGGCTTTTCTAACTGCCTGTGTATATTGGTTTCAAGCTTCCCTGAAAAGTTACATATCACGGGGGCTGTTCGATGCTAATGCAGAACACCATAGGATGTTGTTGTGTTGGTTAAGGGCAGTCAGGTCTGGAGAGAACCAAGGGCTATATCTGTTCCTGGTTATAAATTTCTTGAATGGGGCATGCTTATGAATAACATACGCATGCCCCATGCAACCTGGAGTCAGATGAGGCCGTTTTAAAACAGTAATATTAGAACAAATAGTAAGAGTAAAGGATCATAAATGGTCACATATAAGTAAAGACAGTTTCATGTGTTTGTCTTTGTTTCCCTTCTGTTAATTAGAGGCTCCTGGTTCATCTGGAGGGCCGTCCCTGTGTTGTAGTTCAGAGATGTGATCAATCTATACAAAGCTCTGTGGGACCACAAGTCGTTTACTGTCGCTGAGATATCGTGAGTAAGAGACAACGTGTGTAGAATTGAGAGAGAGAGAGAGAGAGAGAGAGAGAGAGAGAGAGAGAGAGAGAGAGGAGAGAGAGAGAGAGAGAGAGAGAGAGAGAGAGACAGCTTTTGGGTTGCATCTTCTGTGTTGTGTTCAGATGTATTGTAAGTATTACTGTAGTGGCAGGACCAGTTTAAACTCCTGACAAACCCCTTTCAGCCCTGGCCTTCTGGAGACAATAGCACTGTGAGGAGAGGCACCCACACACCACACACATGCACGCACACACACACATACCACACACGCGCACACACACACACACACACACACACACACACACACACACACACACACACACACACACACACACACACACACACACGCATGCACGCACACACACACACACACACATACACACACACATATCCTAAATACCAGGCATAGAACAGCATGAACCTTCTTACCTCTCAGTTGAGAGGGCATCATTAATATGCGTGTTCTACGTGTGTGTGTGTGTGTGTGTGTGTGTGTGTGTGTGTGTGTGTGTGTGTGTGTGTGTGTGTGTGTGTGTTGACTGGGTTGGGGGGTTTCAGAGTGGAGGAGTGTGAATCTCTTTACAGGGAAGCAATAGAGAGGGAATGAGAGGAGGGTGAAGAGAATAAGAAAGGGGAGGACAGCAGTAGGTGTGTCTGTGTCACACACCTCGTATATATAAACCCTTTTCTGTGTGTGTTTCGTCCACTGCTGTATCTGCCTGCTAGCTGGAGTGTGTCTGTGTGTTTCATGCACATGTTGGACTATGCCCTTGGACTTTACCTTTGGACTACCTGAGTTAGTTTACCTGGCTTTCAGCTGTTGTTTTTCACAAGTACCGCCTCTGACCTGCTGGAGTTCACCTGTCAGGGTGTTGACCTGTGTATATCTGACTGACTGGGAGTTACTACCTCTGTTGGAATTCACCTGTTAGAGGGAGCTCAGCTGTGTATCAACACGTGCCTCTCTGCTACTGGAGTTTATTTGTGTGAAAGAGTTTACCTGTGTGAAGGAGTTTACCTGTGTGAAGGAGTTTACCTGTGTGAAGGAGTTTACCTGTGTAAAGGAGGTTTACCTGTGTGAATGAGGTTTACCTGTGTGAAGGAGTGTGAAGGAGGTTTACCTGTGTGAAGGAGTTTACCTGTGTGAAGGAGGTTTACCTGTGTGAGAAGGAGGTTTACCTGTGTGAAGGAGGTTTACCTGTGTGAAGGAGTTTATTTACCTGTGTGAAGGAGGTTTACCTGTGTGAAGGAGGTTTACCTGTCTGACTAGAACACCTGTTGGAATTCTGACCAACTAATTCTATGGAGCTTCTCTCTCCTACTGGGGTTCACGTACCTGAGAGTAGAGGCCTGCATCCTCCAGCTGTGTGTGTGTGTGTGTGTGTGTGTGTGTGTGTGTGTGTGTGTGTGTGTGTGTGTGTGTGTGTGTGTGTGTGTGTGTGTCAGGATGATGGAAGAAGTGTCTATCAGGGTGGCATATGACTCCCACATGGCGGAGGAGAAGATACTGGCCTGCCTGATGGCCGAGTCTATACCCAAACACACGGTGAGAGCACAACCATGACACAACCATACCCAAACCCACAGTGAGACCACAACCATTATACAACCATGACACAACCATACCCAAACACACAGTAAGACCACAACCACTACACAACCATGACACAACCATACCGAAACACACGGTGAGACCACAACCATTATACAACCATGACACAACCATACCCAAACACACGGTAAGACCACAACCATTATACAACCATGACACAACCATACCCAAACACACGGTAAGACCACAACCATTATACAACCATAACACAATTGCTGCTGTGTCATAGAGCATGTGGTCATACAACAGCAACAACCCCCGACTACAGTATTATAGGACAGCCCTCTAGTGGCCATGCAGACTAAACTCCTGTACCATCTCCCCTGCTCTAAGGCAAACAACAACAACAGCAACACCCCCCTCTAGTGGCCATGCAGACTAAACTCCTGTACCATCTCCCCTGCTCTAAGGCAAACAACAACAACAGCAACACCCTCCTCTAGTGGCCATGCAGACTAAACTCCTGTACCATCTCCCCTGCTCTAAGGCAAACAACAACAACAGCAACACCCCCCTCTGGTGGCCATGCAGACTAAACTCCTGTACCATCTCCCCTGCTCTAAGGCAAACAACAACAACAGCAACAACCCCCTCTAGCGGCCATGCAGACTAAACTCCTGTACCATCTCCCCTGCTCTAAGGCAAACAACAACAACAGCAACACCCCCCTCTAGTGGCCGTGCAGACTAAACTCCTGTACCATCTCCCCTGCTCTAAGGCAAACAACAACAACAGCAACACCACCCTCTAGTGGCCGTGCAGACTAAACTCCTGTACCATCTCCCCTGCTCTAAGGCAAACAACAACAACAGCAACACCCCCCTCTTGTGGCCGTGCAGACTAAACTCCTGTACCATCTCCCCTGCTCTAAGGTAAACAACAACAACAGCAACACCCCCCTCTAGTGGCCATGCAGACTAAACTCCTGTACCATCTCCCCTGCTCTAAGGCAAACAACAACAACAGCAACACCCCCCTCTAGTGGCCATGCAGACTAAACTCCTGTACCATCTCCCCTGCTCTAAGGCAAACAACAACAACAGCAACACCCCCCTCTAGTGGCCATGCAGACTAAACTCATGTACCATCTCCCCTGCTCTAAGGCAAACAACAACAACAGCAACAACCCCCTCTAGCGGCCATGCAGACTAAACTCCTGTACCATCTCCCCTGCTCTAAGGTAAACAACAACAACAGCAACAACCCCCTCTAGTGGCCATGCAGACTAAACTCCTGTACCATCTCCCCTGCTCTAGGGCATGACATTCACAACAAGGACCAGGGTTACTAAGCATTTGCACCAGATGTAAGGTTGAACTTCTTGTTATCTTTTTAGGAGGTTTGACTGTTACATGTGAAGACTATTATCTTCCGTGCGTTTCAAAATGTGCTCTCTCTCTCTCTCGCTCTCTCTCTCTCTCTCTCTCTCTCTCTATTCAATTCAATTCAATTCAATTTTTCAATTGAAGGGGCTTTATTGGCATGGGAAACATACAGTTGAAGTCGGAAGTGTACATACAACTTTGCCAAATACATTTAAACTCAGTTTTCACAATTCCTGACATTTAATTCTAGTAACAATTCCGTCTTAGGTCAGTTTGTCACGCACGCTCTGACCTCTACAATTTTTCTCAATTGCTAAAACACAATTTCTGAAACCTTGCTCCATTTCCTGATTACATTCAACCCAAAACCTCATCTTCAAGCACTATTTACATAACCTCTGACTCCTCTTGCAAAATGAAACATTTGCCTCAAAACAGTTTTACCTGTGTTCAAAATCAAACACTGCTCTCAAATCACAAACAAAGTGATCAAAATGATATACACTCTCAAGCAGTCAGTAAACAATACACCGAAAAAAATATTCATATTTTTCCCTCATTGTCTTTTGATGAACGAAAACATGTTCTATCATAGTAGCTCAAAATTGATCAGAAATTACTCCTCTGCTTTGCTCTTTGCAATTTAGTTTTTTGTTCTTCCTCCTCCTTGTACCCCTATTTTTACAGTACTGTACCCTGCATCTCACAAACTTGTCCTTTGTCTCTGTGATACTGTAATTATTGTTATTTGTTGATATGAACCTGCAACCAGTCAAAATCTATTGAGCAGTCAGTACTGTTAATACATGGAAAGCACAATGTTCAGGGCCAGACAATTCATCCATTGTACAGTATACAGCCTACAATGCACTGTACTACAGTATCCATTCTCAGACTTTCTCCTTCCCACCTTCAACAACCTGTTTGCTCTCTGAACTGGCTTATATTGGTTGTGTCTCATCATTTGAAACAGGTTAAATCAATTTTGAGTGGTTGTTTTCAATCAATTACATATGTTCTCTATTTGTATTTGATTGTTGCCCCTTGTGTTTACCAGTATGGATGACATGTGCAATAGAGTGCAGAATGTGTTTTGAGAATGAGAATGTGTTTAGAGTTTTGTTGAAAAGTCTAAGTGAGATCTGCAAATGGTGTTTTACCATGTGAAATGGTTTAAGGTATTGACAACAGACTGAATAATTAGCTAAATGAGTCCAGGCAACTGAGAACTTTGTTCAGCCAATGGGTTTTAGTGTTTTAGCAATTGAGAAAAACAGTAATATCTCTGTTTTCTTTATGTTTTGGTTAGGTCAGGGTGTGACGAGGGTGGGTATGCTAGTTTTGTATTGTCTAGGGTTTTTGTATATCTAGGGGTTTTGTAGGTCTAGGTATATGTATGTCTATGGTGGCCTGATATGGTTCCCAATCAGAGGCAGCTGTTTATCGTTGTCTATGATTGGGGACCATATTTAGGTAGCCATTTCCCTTGGGTATTTGTGGGTTCTTGTTCTATGTTTAGTTGTCTGTCTGCACTACTCATTAGCTTCATGTTTTGTTAGTTTGCTCAGTGGTCTTTCTTTAATAAAGGAAGAATGTACACATACCACGCTGCGCCTTGGTCTCCTTCATACGACAAACGTGCCAGTTAGGATCGCCACTTTATTTTAAGAATGTGAAATGTCAGAATGATAATAGAGATAATGATTTAGTTAAACTTTGATTTCTTTCATTACATTCCCAGTGGGTCAGAAGTTTACATACACTCAATTAGTAGTTGGTAGCATTGTTTAACTTGGGTCAAACGTTTCTGGTAGCCTTCCACAAGCTTCCCACAATAAGTTGGGTGAATTTTGGCCCATTCCTCCTGACAGTGCTGGTGTAACTGAGTCAGGTTTGTAGGTCTCCTTGCTCCACATGCTTTTTCAGTTCTGCTCACACATTTTCTACAGGATTGAGGTCAGGGCTTTGTGATGGCCACTCCAATACCTTGACTTTGTTGTCCTTAAGCCATTTTGTCACAACTTTGGAAGTATGCTTGGTGTCATTGTCCGTTTGGAAGACCCAATTGCGACCAAGCTTTAACTTCCTGTCTGATGTCTTGATGTTGCTTCAATATATCCACATAATTTTCCTACCTCATGATGCCATCTGTTTTATGAAGTGCACCAGTCCCTCCTGCAGCAAAGCCCCCCCACAAAATTATTCTGCCACCCCTGTGCTTCACGGTTGGGATGATGTTCTTCAGCTTGCTTTTCCCTCCAAACATAGCGATGGTCATTATGGCCAAATAGTGTTTCATCAGACCAGAGGATAATTCTCCAAAAAGTACGAACTTTGTCCCCACGTGCAGTTGCAAACCATAGTCTGGATTTTTTATGGAGGTTTTCGAGCAGTGGCTTCTTCCTTGCTGAGCGGCCTTTCAGGTTGTGTCGATTATAGGACTCATTTTACTGTGGATATAGATACTTTTGTACCTGTTTCCTCCAGCATCTTCACAAGGTCCGTTGCTGTTGTTCTGGGATTGATTTGCACTTTTCGCACCAAAGTATGTTCATCTCTAGGAGACAGAACGTGTCTCCTTCCTGAGCGGTATGATGGCTGCATGGTCCCATGGTGTTTATACTTGTGTACTATTGTTTGTACAGATGAACGTGGTACCTTCAGGCATTTAGAAATTGCTCCCAAGGAAGAACCAGACTTGGCTGATTTCTTTTGATTTTCCCATGATGTCAAGCAAAGAGGGACTGAGTTTGAAGGTAGGCCTTGAAATACATCCACAGGTACACCTCCTATTGACTCAAATTATGTAAATTAGCCTATCAGAAGCTTCTAAAGCCATGTCATCCTTTTCTGGAATTTTCCAAGCTGTTTAAAGGCACAGTCAACTTAGTGTATGTAAACTTCTGACCCACTGGAATTGTAATAGTGAATTATATGTGAAATAATCTGTCTGTAAACAATTGTTGGATAAATGACTTGTGTCATGCACAAAGTAGAGGTCCTAACCGACTTGCCAAAACTATAGTTTGTTAACAAGACATTTGTAGAGTGGTGTAAAAACAAGTTTTAATGACTCCAACCTAAGTGTATGTAAACTTCCTACTTCAACAGTATGTTAACATTGCCAAAGCAAGTGAAATAGATAATTAACAAAAGTGAAATAAACAATAAAAAATTAACAGTAAACATTAAACTTACAAAAATTACAAACTAATTAAGACATTTAAAATGTCATATTATGCATATATACAGTGTGGTAATGATGTGCAAATAGTTAAAGTACAAAAGAGAAAATAAATAAACATAAATATAGGTTGTAGTTACAATGGTTACAATAATTGTAGTTACAATGGTGTTTGTTCTTCACTGGTTGCCCTTTTTGCTGCTGTGATGGCACACTGTGGTATTTCACCCAATAGATATGGGAGTTTATCAAAATTGGATTTGTTTTCTAATTCTTTGTGGGTCTGTGCAATCTGAGGGAAATATGTGTCTCTAATATTGTCATACATTTGGCAGGAGGTTAGGAAGTGCAGCTCAGTTATCACCTCATTTTGTGGGCAGTGTGCACATAGCCTGTCTTCTCTTGAGATCCATGTCTGTCTTCGGTGGCCTTTCTCAATAGCAAGGCTATGCTCACTGAGTCTGTACATAGTCAAAGCTTTCTTTAAGTTTGGGTCACTCACAGTGGTCAGGTATTCTGCAACTGTGTACTCTCTGTTTAGGGCCAAATAGCATTCTAGTTTGCTCTGTTTTGTTGTTGTAAATTCTTTCCAATCACTCCATCTCTGTTTGTGTGAAATAACTTTCTCTCAATCAAACTTGGCTGTTGTTTATGTATGCTGAGCCTGTGGACCGTTCTCTCACTCAACCTTGACTGTTGTGTTTCTACAGGTTCCCAGTAAGAAGGCCACGCTGAGAGATAACCAGCCGCAACAACAGGATGACCACATAGACAGATATCAGGTAGGACCAAACCATTAGCACTTTGATACGTATTAAACCCAACCCCTCCCTCCCTCCCACCTCCACCCAACCACCCAACAATACAGCAAAACCCCACCCACTATTGCTACTCCCCTCCCCCACCTAAACAGTCAGTATTGCCATGCACCCCTCCCCCTTACACCCAAAACCAGCACTCTCTCTCTCTCTACCCCCCAAACCCACCAGAATGTGTGTTCCACATTCTATAGCAATCTATAGGACGAACCTGACTGCGTTCCATGTCCTGTGCATTTTAAGGAGGTAGAACCTGACTTTGTGTTCTCTGTTCTGTGTGTTCCTGCAGAGGGAGAACCGTCAGCTGCAGCAGGCCAGTCTGCGTCTGGAGGAGGAGAATGATGTTCTGGCCCACAGACTGATCACCAGCAAGATCTCCCTGAGGACTGACCTGGATCAGGTACACCCCACATCAACCTCACATCACCCCCTAGCCCCCTACTTCCTGGTCACTCCCCCTATTCCCCTAGCTTCTAGTCACTCCCCCTATTCCCCTAGCTCCTAGTCACTCCCCCTATTCCCCTAGCTCCTAGTCACTCCCCCTATTCCCCTAGCTCCTAGTCACTCCCCCTATTCCTCTAGCTCCTAGTCACTCCCCCTAGCCCCCTAACTCCTAAGCACTCCTCCGGCCCTCTAACTGTAGGCACCTCCCCTACCTCATTTACCCTTTCCCTATGAACAATAACATTTTCTACACTCTTAGAAAAAAGGGTTCTAAAAGGATTGTTTGGCTGTCCCCATAGGACAACCCTTTTTGGTATCCAGGTAGAACCCTATTTGGTTCCAGTAAGAATTATTTTGGGTTCCATGTAGAACCATTGATGAAAAGGGTTTCACATGGAACCCAAAAGGGTTCTACCTGGACCAAAAAGTGTTCTTTAAAGGCTTCTCCTATTGGGACAGCTGAAGAACTGTTTCATGTTCTATGTAGCACCGTTTTTTCTTAGAATGTAATGTAATCTAGCCCCTACCTCCTAGATACTACCTCCTAGATACTACCTCCTAGATACTACCCTAGACACTACCTCCTAGATACTACCTCCTAGATACTACCCTAGATACTACCTCCTAGATACTACCTCCTAGATACTACCTCCTAGATACTACCCTAGATACTACCTCCTAGATACTACCTCCTAGATACTACCCTAGATACTACCTCCTAGATACTACCTCCTAGATACTACCTCCTAGATACTACCCTAGATACTACCTCCTAGATACTACCTCCTAGATACTACCCTAGATACTACCCTAGATACTACCCTAGATACTACCTCCTAGATACTACCTCCTAGATACTACCCTAGATACTACCCTAGATACTACCTCCTAGATACTACCTCCTAGATACTACCCTAGATACTACCCTAGATACTACCTCCTAGATACTACCTCCTAGATACTACCCTAGATACTACCTCCTAGATACTAACCTAGATACTACCCTAGATACTACCCTAGATACTACCTCCTAGATACTACCTCCTAGATACTACCCTAGATACTACCCTAGATACTACCCTAGATACTACCTCCTAGATACTACCTCCTAGATACTACCCTAGATACTACCCTAGATACTACCTCCTAGATACTACCCTAGATACTACCCTAGATACTACCCTAGATACTACCTCCTAGATACTACCTCCTAGATACTACCCTAGATACTACCCTAGATACTACCTCCTAGATACTACCTCCTAGATACTACCCTAGATACTACCTCCTAGATACTACCCTAGATACTACCCTAGATACTACCCTAGATACTACCCTAGATACTACCTCCTAGATACTACCCTGGATACTACCCTAGATACTACCCTAGATACTACCTCCTAGATACTACCTCCTAGATACTACCCTAGATACTACTCTAGATACTACCCTAGATACTACCTCCTAGATACTACCTCCTAGATACTACCCTAGATACTACCCTAGATACTACCTCCTAGATACTACCCTAGATACTACCCTAGATACTACCTCCTAGATACTACCTCCTAGATACTACCCTAGATACTACCCTAGATACTACCCTAGATACTACCTCCTAGATACTACTTCCTAGATACTACCCTAGATACTACCTCCTAGATACTACCCTAGATACTACCCTAGATACTACCCTAGATACTACCTCCTAGATACTACCCTAGATACTACCCTAGATACTACCCTAGATACTATCCTAGCCCCTACCTCCTAGATACTACCCTAGATACTACCCTAGATACTACCCTAGATACTATCCTAGCCCCTACCTCCTAGATACTACCCTAGATACTACCCTAGATACTACCTCCTAGATACTACCCTAGATACTACCCTAGCCCCTACCTCCTAGATACTACCCTAGATACTACCCTAGATACTACCCTAGATACTACCTCCTAGATACTACCCTAGATACTACCCTAGATACTACCCTATATACTACCCTAGCCCCTACCTCCTAGATACTACCCTAGATACTACCCTAGCCCCTACCTCCTAGATACTACCTCCTAGATACTAAACTAGATACTACCCTAGATACTACCCTAGATACTACCTCCTAGATACTACCTCCTAGATACTACCCTAGATACTACCCTAGCCCCTGCCTCCTAGATACTACCCTAGATACTACCCTAGCCCCTACCTCCTAGATACTACCCTAGATACTACCCTAGTCCCTACCTCCTAGATACTACCCTAGATACTACCCTAGCCCTACCTCCTAGATACTACCCTAGATACTACCTCCTAGATACTACCCTAGCCCCTACCTCCTAGATACTACCCTAGATACTACCCTAGCCCTACCTCCTAGATACTACCCTAGCGCCTACCTCCTAGATACTACCCTAGATACTACCTTCTAGATACTACCCTAGCCCCTACCTCCTAGATACTACCCTATATATTACCCTATCCCCTACCTCCTAGATACTACCCTAGATACTACCCTAGATACTACCCTAGCCCCTACCGCCTAGATACTACCCTAGATACTACCCTAGCCCCTACCGCCTAGATACTACCCTAGATACTACCCTAGCCCCTATCTCCATAGGCACTTATACATACAGACAGACAGACTTCTGAGCGTGTTGTTGGGCCCACAGGCGGAGGACAGAGTGGATGAGCTGACCAAAGAGCTGCTGAAGACCAGAAAGAAATTGAAGAATGCAGAGGAAGAGAAGAGAGGGAAGGAGGAGGAGGCTGCTCAGGTAATCTCTTCTATTCTATCCATCCGTCCTTTATGTTTTCATACTTTGATGTGAGGTAATAATGTAATATTATATTTATGGTAATAATGTAATATTATGTTAGATTTATGGTAATAATGTAATATTATATTATATTTATGGTAATAATGTAATACTGCATTCTATTTATGGTAATAATGTAATATTATAATCTATTTATGGTAATAATGTACTATTGTATTCTATTGATGGTAATAATGTAATACAGCATTCTATTTACGGTAATAATGTAATATTATAATCTATTTATGGTAATAATGTAATATTGTACTCTCTTTATGGTAATAATGTAATACTGTATTCTATTTATGGTAATAATGTAATATTGTATTCTATGTATGGTAATAATATTATATTATATTTATGGTAATCATGTAACATTGGATTCCATTTATAATAATAATAATAATAATAAGTAATAATGTAATATTATATTTATGGTAATACTGTATTATTAGATTATATTTATGAGTAATAATGAAACATTTAATTATGTGTATGGACATGTATTTACCATTTCACAGTTGAAGGAGGTGTTAAGGACAAAGCTGGACAAGGCTGATCCAGAGGTGAAGAGGAGCTCAGGCATCATCTCAGACTACAAACAGGTACAGTGCACATGCACGCGCGCGCACACACACACACACAGACACACACACACACACACACACACACACACACACACACACACACACACACACACACACACACACACACACACACACACACACACACACACACACACACACAATCCTAATGCTATATTGTTTCTTCTGTCTGTCAGATCTGTTCCCAGCTGACCAGTCGGGTGGAGAGGCAGCAGGCGGCCCACAGAGAGGACCTGGACAAACTCATGGTGAGGAGGAATATGACACCGTCTGATGATGTCACAGTTTGGCAATCACACAGTTTGATGATGTAATTTGTTCTGTATGGATATCACCTCTCACTCTGCATGTTTATAATAAAACACTTTTGAAGTGTCTGGTCAAAACCCTCCCACCCTCTCCTCCCTCTCTCAGAATGCTGTGATGGCGTGTTCTCGCTGCCGACAGGCTCTAGATTCTCCAATCATGGAAGGCTCCAGTTCCACAGCCCCGTACCAGAGAAGAATCAGCACCAGAGAAAAAGGCCAGCAAAGAGACCAGGAAACAGAACTGGACCAGCAGACGACTGGTACCAGGGAACAAGTCCAGGAGAAGGTGTGTCTGAGTGGCCAGGTCACAGAGCTGGAGAAGGAGCTGGCCCAGACTAAACTACAGATGGTGGAGGCCAAGTGCAAGATCCAGGTCATCTCAGAGCACACTACACACTTCATAGTGCACACTACACACTTCATAGTGCACACTACACACTTCATATTGCACATGTTCACAGTACATAGTTCATAGTACACACTCCTTAATGCACGGTACACACTTTTTTGTGGACAGTACACACTCCATAGTGATATATGATGTGTTGTGTTGTCCCCTGTGTAGGAGCTGGAACACCAGAAGGGGGTGCTGCAATGTGATCTCCAGACAGCTAGGAACAGCTGGCTCACTAAGACTATACGGTCAGCCGGAGGGGGTCTGCAGAGCAGCAGCCTACCCAGGGGGAGAGCCTCTGCAATGGGGCGCTCTCTACATGGCCTCCCCCTCTCAGCCTGGAGCTCCAGGAGACTGTCATGGGCCCCCAGGAAGGACCGGGGGGGAGATGTCTGACATGGAAGGGAGGGGGAGAGACAGCAAGAAGAGGACATACTGAGAGTATAGATAATATGTATTGGAATGATTATACATGTCTCTTGGTGATTGTTTGTTTCTGCATTCTAGTGCCTATTTTGGTTTTATTTGTTATTGTCAAAAACAGATTTGGATACAGGAGTTTTATGTGTGTTTTATGTATTGCTTTGGCTCTTAAAACAAAACTCCAAACTGGTAACACTTGTATGGCACCCAGTCAGTCCTTCATTCAAAACGTTTCATTGAGCATTCGTTGTATGATTTGATTTGTTACATACAGCACATCTCTGATCTTGTCAATATCGAGATTTACATTATTTTTTTTTACAGTGAAGTAAATCAATAGTCACCATCATTGTAGTACATTCAAGTATATATCCATACTTTTTCTGTTTCTACTTTACAGACATTTTCATTAAGTCGTTCTCAGAATCTGTAACAGACAAACCAGTTGACATGTAAAGTCAGTCAGGTCACCCGGGATACAAGTCAGTATTCAACGTCCATCCATATCTGAGGACGTCCAGAGGTGATGTGGAAATCGGCCACTAGGAGGAACGGTGAGCGCGGTTACCTTCAAGTCGGTTTTGATTTTCAGAAGCATCTGCCTCTGATTCCAAATTTTGGAAGTTTGAATCCAGCGATAAAAAGTTGTTTTTGAGATAATTGTTTTAACCTTAACCCTTACATGAACCATTCAGAGTTAATGCCTAACTTTAAGATTTTGGAATTAATGCCTAAACCTAACACTTAAACACAGAAATTTTAAATTTGAGAAACATGGATAAAGGTCTAATTCTGACGTGAGACTGTGAGATCTAGTTGTGTAATGTATAGGTTTACCAAACATATACGTGATCATCAATTTAAAGCAGTTCGATTAAGTAATAGTAAATTGTCTTTTATTAACAGAAGAAAAGAGAAACATATCAAAAGTGAGTATGCATTGTGCACGGCAGTTACGTTGTGGCAAAATCCTGCACGGTAGTGGTACTCTCTCTATTCTACTCTTTTCCTTTTGGTATGGTTAATACCTGCCTGGCGCCCGAACAAAATCTTTATCTTTACCCCTCGAATAAATACCGCTACAACGTTATATGAACATGCACTGCAATGTGAAACATGTATTTCTAGATGAAACACTGATTACATTTGGTGAAAATGTGTGATTTTAAGTGTTGTACTTAGTCAATTGAAAATGAGCTTAAAGTTTTGAAACGACTGCCTTTTTGGTGATCGGTTTTGAGTTTTGTACTAAGAGTAGTGAAAATGCTCCACATGGCCTACTTATTAAACTTGCACTGAAGCATACAAAAAACTGTAAATCATCTTATAAACAAGGACTTTATTGATCACATTGAATTTCTTTGTACTTAGTCAAAATAGACGAGACAGCAGAGAGCACAGATAAAGGAACAAGTAGTGTCTTGGGTAGTGTCTTAAATGACACCCTATTCCCTATAAAGTGCAATACTTTTGACCAAAGCAACATAGGACTGACAAATAGGACTCTGGCCAAAATAGAGCATTATAGGGAATATATTATTTGGGATACAGCCTTTATTTTAGACAACAAACCCTCCATTACACACCAGGGTCCCGTTCAGGACAGGAGAGGGCAACATATTGAAAGTAAAGCTGACATGATTCCTATTTACTTTACATGTCAGAGACACATCTGTTCAACATACAATATTTCTGTCTGAACGTTCCACCAGCTGAATGTGCTCCACTGAATGAGGCAAAAACTTCTGTTCTCTCTCTCATATTTCTCTCTGCTCGCCTCCCTACACCGTTTATCATTTTCTCTCCTCTTCTCTTCTTACAAACACTTGAGGACATAGAAGTTGCACGTAGTCCCACGCGGACACCCGCACAGCGTTCCGACACGCGCACCTTTGCGAACAGCGCACTGCTCGCCCGCGTCACACTAGGAAACAAACAAACAGTTTGTTATTTAATTGAATGATGATGGTGGTGGTGGCATCTGTCTCCAGACTATATGATTCTGAAACATCTACACCGGTTTTCCAGAATCAGATTAATCCTAGCAACTCCTGAACTATATATATATTTTTAAACACTGTCAATAGAGAACCTTTATCGAAAGTCCCATTTTGACCATTTGAAACACGCAATATAAGGCTAGACTCAATGAAGAAGTAAAATGCATTACAGACAGGCTAACTACTTAAAAATAATTGATTGATAATAGGACTTTAAGCACTTTAAAATGATTGATCAGGTCTATTCAGGTCTATTCTTACCGATGGCAGCCAGCCAAGCTTCTTTTCTGATAACGGCATCTGTTTGTTCTTCAGTTTCTCCAGAACTTCTTGTAAAGCTTCAATCTATATGACAGAGAAAAACAAACAAAAACGATAGGCTGCTATATATATATATATTATAGCTAGAAAACAAGTACAAAGAGAGGGATGAATCGACTAAACTATCACATTGACAAGCGCACAAACCAAACAACTTCACAAACATAAAACAATTTAAACTTACCAGATCCTTCTCTTCTTGTGATTTGTGGGGGAACTCTAGAGCGCGAGTCTCAAACTCCAAGGAGGTGTCGTCAGCGAGACAGAGACATGCGCAGCAGGAGGCGGCGAGGAAAAGCAGTAGAATGCTGGCCATGGTGCTGAAACAACCAGAAGGGATGGAGATACAGCGGGGCTTCTGCAGGTGGTTAGCAGGGGCTTGGTGAACACTGGGCGGGTCAGGTGGGCTATGATTCAGGGTGATAGATTCGGGGGCTTGATTTTATAGAGTTTGCTGACATCATACAGCTACTGTAATATGTATGACCACTGACATGAGCGGAGTGACAGAGGTAACCACTGACCGGAGAGGGTCATACACACGCACATACACGCGCCAGAGGATGTTGTGATGGAGAGGCGTTGTCTGATAGAACACCTCTGTTCACCTCTTTCCAATAATCCCAGGTCACAGCCCCTGGCTGTTGAGACCAATCTTTAATCAGCATCCAATTTCCTCTTGGGTGTGTGTGTCTGCCTAACCTCTCATTTGGTGTACACAGTGAGCAGGCCTGAGACTCTACATCACAGGCTAATCTCACCAGACCACTTAAAGTACCCACCTCTCTCCCTATCTCTCTCACACACACACAATACTATTTCCAAGCAAGAATTCTGCTTGAGAATGGTTTAAGTGGGGAGAGGAAAACTGAAAACCATCTGTTATTGGCTGAGAGGTTTGGAACTCTCTTCGACTATTAACCTTTCTAGCGCAGGCGTTCCGCTAGCGGAACCCCTCGACAACATTCCGCTAGCGGAACCCCTCGACAACATTCCGCTAGCGGAACCCCTCGACAACATTCCGCTAGCGGAACCCCTCGACAACATTCCGCTAGCGGAACCCCTCGACAACATTCCGCTAGCGGAACCCCTCGACAACATTCCGCTGAAAAGGCAGCGCACGAAATTCAAAAATATTTTAGAAATATGTAACTTTCACACATTAACAAGTCCAATACAGCAAATGAAAGAAACATCTTGGTAATCTACCCATCGTGTCCGATTTAAAAAATGCTTAACAGCAAAAGCACAACATCACATGTTGGATCACTGCCAAGTCAAAAAAACACAGCCATTTTCCCAGCCAAAGATAGGAGTCACAAAAAGCAGAAATATAGATAAAATGAATCCCTAACCTTTGATGATCTTCATCAGATGACACTCATAGGACATCATGTTACACAATACATGTATGTTTTGTTCGATAATGTGCATATTTATATCCAAAAATCTCAGTTTACATTGGCGCCTTATGTGCAGTAATGTTTTGATTCAAAAACATCCGGTAATTTTGCAGAAATACTCATAATAAAACATTGACAAAAGATACAAGTGTTATTCACAGAATTAAAGATAGACTTCTCCTTAAAACTTGTTACGGCAAGGAATTCCATAACACCCTCTCCCATTCAGCTGAAAAGGTGGCGCGGGAAATTCAAAAAATATTCTTTAGAAATGTTTAACTTTCACACATTAACAAGTCCAATACAGCAAATGAAAGATAAACATCTTGTTAATCTACCCACCGTGTCCGATTTTTAAAATGTTTTACAGCGAAAACACAACATATATTTATGTTGGATCACCACCAAATTCAAAAACACAGAAATTTTTCACAGCCAAGGATAGAGTCACAAAAGCAGAAATATAGATAAAATGAATCACTAACCTTTGATTATCTCCATCAGATGACACTCATAGGACATCATGTTATACATGTATTGTGTGTTTTGTTTGATAATGTGCATATATATATATATATATAAAAAATCTCAGTTTACATTGGTGCAGTAATGTTTTGATTCCAAAACATCCAGTGATTTTGCAGAAATACTCACAATAAACATTGATAAAAGATGCAAGTGTTATTCACAGAATTAAAGATAAACGTATCCTCTATGCAACCACTCTGTCAGATTTCAAAAAAACTTTACGGAAAAATAATAATCTGAGAACGGCGCTCAGAACCCAAATTAGCCAAAGAAATAGCAGCCATTTTGGCATCAACAGAAGCTACAAAAAACACTATAAATATTCACTTACCTTTGAATATCTTCATCAGAAGGCAGTTCCAGGAATCCCAGTTCGACAATAAACGACTGATTTGTTCCATAAAGCCCATCATTTAGCCACTTGTTGTTAGCTTGTTCAGCCCAGCATTCAATCCTCAAAAAGCCCGAGCAATTCCTCCAGACAAAAACTCAAAAAGTTCCGTTACAGGTCGTAGAAACAAGTCAAATGATGTATGCAATCCATATTTAGGATGTTTTAAACATTAAACAGCAATAAGGTTCCAACCGGAGAATTTCATTGTCTGAAGAAACGCATTGGAACGCAAGAACACTCTCTCGTGACCGCGCACAATGAGACCGAGGCTTTCTGCCAGACCACCCACTCAAAGAGCTATTATGAGCCCCTCCTTTATAGTAGAATCATACAACCAGAATCTAAAGACAGTGATATCTTGTGGAAGCCCTAGGAAGTGCATGCTCATCCATATCTAAGATGGACATCAAATGGCACTGTTTTCAAAATTGAGTTCTCACTTCCTGTTTGGATTTCTTCTCAGGTTTTTGTCTGCCATATGAGTTCTGTTATACCCACAGACATAATTCAAACAGTTTTAGAAACTTCCGAGTGTTTTCTATCCACCAGTAATAATAATATGCATATATTCCCATCTGGGAAAGAAAAGGAGGCAGTTTACTCTGGGCACGCCTTTCATCCAAAAGTGAAAATGCTGCCCCCTAGCCCCAACAGGTTTTAACCTGTTATGGCTGCAATCCCCCTATCGGGATAAGTGTCATCAACAACCGCTGAACAGTATAGCGCTACATACAATAAATATTACTATAAATATTTATATTCATAAAATCACAAGTGCAATATAGGAAAACACAGTTTAGCCTTTTGTTAATCCACCTGTCGTGTTTGAAATTATGCTTTACAGCGAAAGCAATCCAAGTGTTTGTGTAAGTTTATCGATCGCACGATAAAACATTAAGTACACTAGCTCGGTCACGAAAATCAGAAAAGCAATCAAATTGATTGTTTACCTTTGATGATCTTCGGATGTTTTCACTCACGAGACTCCCAGTTACACAACAAATGTTCTGTTTGTTCCATAAAGATGATTTTATATCCAAAATACCTCCGTTTGTTTGTCGCGTTATGTTCAGAAATCCACAGGAAAGAGCTGTCACGACAACATAGACGAAAATTCCAAATAGTTTCCATTATGTCCACAGAAACATGTCAAAGTTTTGTATAATCAACCCTCAGGTTGTTTTTAAAATATATAATCTCTAATATATCAACCGCAAATGTCTTTCACAGTAGGAGAGGGGAAAACAATGGCTGTCCAAATTCTGTTGCGCAAGCAAAACTCATGTGACCACTTGACGCGATGTTATCGTTCTGGCTCATTTTTCAAAATAAAAGCCTGAAACTATGTCTGAAGACTGTTGACACCTTGAGGAAGCGATAGGAAAAGGAATCTGGTTCATATCCCTTTAAATAGAGCAAAGGGAGGCTTTGGAACATGGAGTTTTCAAAATAGAAGCCACTTCCTGCTTTGATTTTCCTCAGGGTTTCACCTGCAATATCAGTTCTGTTATACTCACAGACAATATTTTGACAGTTTTGGAAACTTTAGAGTGCTTTCTATTCAATACTAATAATAAGGAGGAGCTGGCCGTTTACAATGGGCACTTTTTCATCCAAGCTACTCAATACTGCCCCTGCAGCCATATGAAGTTAATGCAACCGCTGTGTCAGATTTCAAAAAAACTTTCCGGAAAAAGCATAATCTGAGAACGGCGCTCAGAGCCCAATCCAGCCAGAGAAATATCCTCCATTTTGGAGTCAAAGGACGTTAGAAATAACACTATAAATATTCACTTACCTTTGGTGATCTTCATCAGAAGGCACTCTCAGGAATCCCAGTTCGACAATAAATGACTGATTTGTTCCTTAAAGTTCCATAAAGTCCATCATTTATGTCCAAATAGCCACTTGTTGTTAGCGTGTTCAGCCCAGTAATCCATCTTCATGAGGCGCGAGCACTTCGTCCAGACAAAAACTTGAAAAGTTCTATTACATGTCGTAGAAACAAGTCAAACGATGTATGGAAATAAATCTTTAGGATGTTTTTAACATAAAACATCAATAATGTTCCAACCCGGTGTAACGGTTTTCTTGATGCGAAGGAGAGTCGGACCAAAATGCGGCGTGTAGATTGCGATCCATGTTTATTAAACAAACGTAAAACACGAATCAAAATACAAACACTACAAAATAATAAACGTAATGAAAACCGAAACAGCCTAAACTGGTGCAAACTAACACTAAGGACAATCACCCACGACAAACTCAAAGAATATGGCTGCCTAAATATGGTTCCCAATCAGAGACAACGATAAACACCTGCCTCTGATTGAGAACCACTTCAGACAGCCATAGACTTAACTAGAACACCCCACTAGCTACAATCCCCATACATACACACCACATACAAAAACCCATGCCACACCCTGGCCTGACCAAATAAATAAAGATAAACACAAAATACTTTGACCAGGGTGTGACAGAACCCCCCCCCTAAGGTGCGGACTCCCGAACGCACCTCAAAACAATAGGGAGGGTCCGGGTGGGCGTCTGTCCATGGTGGCGGCTCCGGCGCGGGACGTGGACCCCACTCAATCAATGTCTTAGCCCCTTCTCCTCGCGTCCCTGGATAGTCCACCCTCGCCGCCGACCATGGCCTAGTAGTCCTCACCCAGAACCCCACTGGACTGAGGAGCAGATTGGGACTGAGGGGCAGCTCGGGACTGAGGCAGCTCGGGACTGAGGGGAAGCTCAGGAGTGAGAGGAAGCTCAGGAGTGAGAGGAAGCTCAGGAGTGAGAGGAAGCTCAGGCAGGTTGATGAATCTACCAGATCCTGGCTGGCTGGTGGTTTCGGCAGATCCTGGCTGACTGGCAGATCCTGGTCGACTGGCAGATCTGGAAGATCCTGGTCGACTGGCAGATCTGGAAGATCCTGGTCGACTGGCAGATCTGGAAGATCCTGGTCGACTGGCAGATCTGGAAGATCCTGGTCGACTGGCAGATCTGGAAGAGTCTGGTCGACTGGCAGATCTGGAAGAGTCTGGTCGACTGGCAGATCTGGAAGAGTCTGGTCGACTGGCAGATCTGGAAGAGTCTGGTCGACTGGCAGATCTGGAAGAGTCTGGTCGACTGGCAGATCTGGAAGAGTCTGGTCGACTGGCAGATCTGGAAGAGTCTGGTCGACTGGCAGCTCTGGCTGCTCCATGCTGACTGGCTGCTCCATGCTGACTGGCTGCTCTGGCTGCTCCATGCTGACTGGCAGCTCTGGCTGCTCCATGCTGACTGGATGCTCCATGCTGACTGGCAGCTCTGGCTGCTCCATGCTGACTGGCTGCTCCATGCTGACTGGCAGCTCTGGCTGCTCCATGCTGACTGGCTGCTCTGGCTGCTCCATGCTGACTGGCTGCTCCATGCTGACTGGCTGCTCCATGCTGACTGGCGGCCCTGGCTGCTCCATGCTGACTGGCGGCCCTGGCTGCTCCATGCTGACTGGCGGCCCTGGCTGCTCCATGCTGACTGGCGGCCCTGGCTGCTCCATGCTAACTGGCGGCTCTGGCGGCTCCTTGCAGACTGGCAGCTCTGGCGGCTCCTTGCAGACTGGCAGCTCTGGCGGCTCCTTGCAGACTGGCAGCTCTGGCGGCTCCTTGCAGACTGGCAGCTTTGGCGGCATCCTGCAGACAGGCAGCTCTGGCGGCTCCTTGCAGACTGGCAGCTCCTTGCAGACTGGCAGCTCCTTGCAGACTGGCAGCTCTATGCTAACTGGCAGCTCTATGCAGACTGGCAGCTCTATGCTAACTGGCAGCTCTATGCTAACTGGCAGCTCTATGCTAACTGGCAGCTCTATGCTAACTGGCAGCTCTATGCTAACTGGCAGTTCTGAACAGGCGGGAGACTCCGGCAGCGCTGTAGAGAAGGAAGGCTCTAACAGCGCTAAACAGGCGGGAGACTCCGACAGCGCTGGAGAGGAGGAGGGCTCCGACAGCGCTGGACAGGCGAGGCGCACTGTAGGCCTGATGCGTGGTGCTGGCACTGGTGGTACTGGGCCGAGGACACGCACAGGAAGCCTGGTGCGGGGAGCTGCTACCGGAGGGCTGGAGTGTGGAGGTGGCACAGGATGGGTTAGACCGTGAAGGCGTACTGGAGATCTTGAGAGCGGTGCTGGCACAGGACGTGCAAGGCTAGGGAGGTGCACAGGAGGCCTGGTACGTGAGACTGGCACCATCTTCACCAGCCGACTAACACGCACCTCAGGACGAGTATGGAGCGCTGACCCAGGTGCCATCAAATCCCCGACACGCTCCGTCGGGCAAATTCCATGTTTAAAACACCAACACAGCAACTCCCTCATTTCTCTCTCCTCCAATTTCCCCATTAACTCCTTCACAGTCTCTGTTTCGCTCACCTCCAATTTCCCCATTAACTCCTTCACAGTCTCTGTTTCGCTCACCTCCAACACCGGCTCTGGTCTCCTCCTTGGCTCCTCACGATAAACAGGGAGAGTTGGCTCAGGTCTGGCTCCTGACTCTGCCACACTCTCCCTGAGCCCCCCCCCAAGAAATTTTTGGGGCTGACTATGGGGCCTCCGTCCGCGCCGCCTTGCTTGCTTCGCAAACTCCATTCTCCTATATCCTTCCGCGCACTGCTCCATCGAATCCCAGGCGGGCTCCGGCACTCTCCCTGGGTCGACCGCCCACCTGTCTATCTCCTCCCAAGAAGTATAGTCCATACTGTACTCCACTTTGGGCTGTTCTTGCCTGTTGACACGCTGCTTGGTCCCTTTGTGGTGGGTGATTCTGTAACGGTTTTCTTGATGCGAAGGAGAGTCGGACCAAAATGCGGCGTGTAGATTGCGATCCATGTTTATTAAACAAACGTAAAACACGAATCAAAATACAAACACTACAAAATAATAAACGTAATGAAAACCGAAACAGCCTAAACTGGTGCAAACTAACACTAAGGACAATCACCCACGACAAACTCAAAGAATATGGCTGCCTAAATATGGTTCCCAATCAGAGACAACGATAAACACCTGCCTCTGATTGAGAACCACTTCAGACAGCCATAGACTTAACTAGAACACCCCACTAGCTACAATCCCCATACATACACACCACATACAAAAACCCATGCCACACCCTGGCCTGACCAAATAAATAAAGATAAACACAAAATACTTTGACCAGGGTGTGACACCCGGAGAATTCCTATGTCTGAAGAAAAGCACTGGAACGAGAGCTAACTCTGTCGGGAGCGCTCGTCACGAACCTGAGACACTCAGCCAGACCACTGACTCAAACAGGTCTCATGAGCCCCTGCTTTATAGTAGAATCCTCATTCAAGTTTCTAAAGACGGTTGACATCTAGTGGAAGCCGTAGGAAGTACAACTTGACTCCATAGACACTGTGTATTTGGTAGGCTTTGAAAAACTACAAACCTCAGATGTCTCACTTCCTGGTTGGATTTTTCTCAGGTTTTCGCCTGCCATATTAGTTCTGTTATACTCACACACATCATTCAAACAGTTTTAGAAACTTCAGAGTGTTTTCTATCCAATACTAATAATAATATGCATATATTAGCATCTGGGACAGAGTATGAGGTAGTTCACTCTGGGTACGCTATTCATCCAAAAGTGAAAATGCTCCCCCCCTATCCCAAAAAGGTTAATCAATTTACCACATTGTGATGTCATCATGGAAAGGTGGAACTCCCGTCCCATGCAAACCTGCTGATTAGAATGTCCTGTGTAGATTATATTTTCAACCAGCAACTATCAGGAAATAACACTGATTTGACAAAATCACACTTTTAGAGTGTTCGTTTCATCACCTGTTGTTGTAGAATACAGGAGTGCATCCAAACAGCCTATCCGACCGCTCGGAGGCATCCGCACGGTCTTAAACCACACCGTTGCCTCGTTTTGTATCATATTCCAATTATAAAACTGAAGGGGGGGGGGGGGGGGGGGCAGAATGTGGGCAGGACATGTCTTCCCCATCCCCAGTGAAAGTTGAGCCCCTGGTATAATATTATATAAAACACACGAAAAACAGAATGTTGACAGCACTGGGCCTTTAAAGTGAACCTATTGAGCCAGTGCAAACCTACTGAACCAAAGTAGTCAACACTAGAAAATAAAAATTAGTCAGATATGAAGACGGCTGTGTGTGAGCATGTCTACTTGTGTGTGCGTGTTCTATTTGTCTGAACAGGATTCTTTTCAGATATCAGCGCCTGTTAATATAATTGGAACAAATCTAATATTTACTGAAGTTTATTGGTTGCTGGCAGATTTCATGCCTAATACTTTGAATACACAATTATTGGTGAACTATATTAGCTTATGACCTGAAATTACTTATTTACTTGATATCATAAATCCATACCGCCAAAATGTGTCTGACAGACTACATTCCAGACACTCTCTTAATTTATCCTGACAGTCTTGTTTGCTTCAACAGTATAAAGACACAGCGCATCAGTTGCAACCTTGCAGGGGAGTCAGTTTCCAATTCCTGTTACTGTAGGATCGTATTTTACTCATTTAGTCATTTAGTCTAGAAATGCACATCTAGATGCCTATTTAACTACAGTAGTAGGCATAAAGGTTAGAATTGTGTCATTTCGGCCTCTTGGCAAAGTTGAGGTATAGTATGTTCCAGCATTTGCTTTCAGTCTTTTTTGTCCCAGAACTGGGGCCCAGAGTTTTTCCTCTAGTCTATTTCAAAGCAGGAGTTTCTCTCTCTGAGGTAGTGGTACACCAGTAGAATGTAACCTTAGTATGCTATTTATTGCTCATCTTTCCTACCAGGTGTCTGCTACCATAGTTCAGGACAGATACCAGGTATGTAGAGGCACAATGCAGACAACCGGTTAAGGAGGATCATTCGTTGTTATCTTTTGTTGAATGTAATGCAACTTATCGTTTAGACAAAGCATTCTGATTGGTCAAAGGGTGACCAAGCCATGCCAATGCTGACATACCATAACTACATGTAATCCCATCCTACCTTAACTTTAAAATCCTGTGGTTGAACAAAGATTTTACCTTTCGCAAAAAAAGACACTTGAGAAAATATTGATATCAAATTAGCATTGGTTGCTATTCATTGGTTGCTGGTGGACTTCATGCCGAATACTTTGAAGACAATTCTTGTTGAAATATATTAGCTTATGACCTGAAGTGAATTATTTACTTGACACTGTTGCTGTTTGCCTCGACAGAGTACAGCACATCAGTTGCAGCCTTGCAGGGGAGTGTTTTCTACAGGTAGACATTTTGCCTGGATTTAACATCTAGAAGCCTATTTAACTAGTGGGCATAAAGGTTAGAATTGGGCCATTTCAGTTCTCACTTTGGAGCATGGAGGAGGAGGTGTGATTGTGTGGGGGTGCTTTGTTTGTGACACTGTCGGTGATTTACATGTATTTAGAATTCAAGGCACAGTTAACCAGCATGGCTACCACAGCATTCTGCAGCGATACGCCATCTCATCTGGTTTGTGCTTAGCGGGACTATAATTTGTTTTTCAACAGGACAATGACCCAACACAACTCCAGGCTGTGTAAGGGCTATTTGACCAAGAAGGAGAGTGATGGAGTGCTGCATCAGATGACCTGGCCTCCACAATCACCAATTGAGATGGTTTGGGATGAGTTGGACTGCAGAGTGAAGGAAAAGCAGCCAACAAGTGCTCAGCATGTGAGAGAACTCCTTCAAGACTCTTGGAAAAGCATTCAAGGTGAAGATGGTTGAGAGAATGTAAAGATTGTGTAAAGCTGTCATCAAGACAAACCATAGCTACTTTGAAGAATTTAAAATCTAAAATATATTTTCATTTGTTTAACACTTTTTGGGTGACTACATGATTCCATATGTGTTATTTCACAGTACTGATGTCTTCACTATTATTTTACAATGTAGAAAATAGTAAACTTTTGACTGGTACTGTATGTATATATTTTTTTACTGCTCTTGAGATATAATTACTGTTTGGATAACCTTATTTACTATTATATATATATTTTTAAACTATTTTGTACTTTATGCGATGCGCACCGCAGAGAACACCAGAAGAAGAATTATCACTGAATTGGAACTTGAACCGTCGCTGGAAGCTCCGGAAAGTGAACCGTTGCTGGAAGCTCCGGAACGTGAACCGTCGCTGGAGACTCCGGAACTTGAACCGTCGCTGGAAGCTCCGGAACTTGAACCGTCGCTGGAAGCTCCGGAACGTGAACCGTCGCTGGAAGCTCCGGAACTTGAACCGTCGCTGGAAGCTCCGGAACGTGAACCGTCGCTGGAAGCTCCGGAACTTGAACCGTCGCTGGAAGCTCCGGAACTTGAACCGTCGCTGGAGACTCCGGAACTTGAACCGTCGCTGGAGACTCCGGAACTTGAACCGTCGCTGGAAGCTCCGGAACTTGAACCGTCGCTGGAAGCTCCGGAACGTGAACCGTCGCTGGAAGCTCCGAAACGTGAACCGTCGCTGGAAGCTCCGGAACTTGAACCGTCGCTGGAAGCTCCGGAACGTGAACCGTCGCTGGAAGCTCCGAAATGTGAACCGTCGCTGGAAGCTCCGGAACATGAACCGTCGCTGGAAGCTCCGGGCTGTAGACCGTCGCTGGAGACTCCGGAACTTGAACCGTCGCTGGAAGCTCCGGAACGTGAACCGTCGCTGGAAGCTCCGGAACGTGAACCGTCGCTGGAAGCTCCGGAACGTGAACAGTCGCTGGAAGCTCCGGAACGTGAACCGTTGTTGGAAGCTCCGGAACTTGAACCGTCGCTGGAAGCTCCGGAACGTGAACCGTCGCTGGAAGCTCCGGAACGTGAACAGTCGCTGGAAGCTCCGGAACGTGAACCGTTGTTGGAAGCTCCGGAACTTGAACCGTCGCTGGAAGCTCCAGAACTTGAACCGTCGCTGGAAGCTCCGGAACGTGAACCGTTGCTGGAAGCTCCGGGCTGTAGACCGTCGCTGGAGACTCCGGAACTTGAACCGTCGCTGAAAGCTCCGGGCTGTAGACCGTCGCTGGAAGCTCCGGAACGTGAACCGTTGTTGGAAGCTCCAGAACTTGAACCGTCGCTGGAAGCTCCAGAACTTGAACCGTCGCTGGAAGCTCTGGAACGTGAACCGTCGCTGGAAGCTCCGGAACTTGAACCGTCGCTGGAAGCTCCGGAACGTGAA
The DNA here is from genome assembly GCF_045791955.1 of Oncorhynchus clarkii lewisi. NCBI lineage: Eukaryota > Metazoa > Chordata > Actinopteri > Salmoniformes > Salmonidae > Oncorhynchus > Oncorhynchus clarkii. Next base: position 15,653,367 of record NC_092153.1, on the reverse strand, counting down.
CCGTCGCTGGAAGCTCCGGGCTGTAGACCGTCGCTGGAGACTCCGGAACTTGAACCGTCGCTGGAAGCTCCGGGCTGTAGACCGTCGCTGGAAGCTCCGGAACGTGAACCGTTGTTGGAAGCTCCGGAACTTGAACCGTCGCTGGAAGCTCCAGAACTTGAACCGTCGCTGGAAGCTCCGGAACGTGAACCGTCGCTGGAAGCTCCGGGCTGTAGACCGTCGCTGGAAGCTCCGGAACTTGAACCATTGTTGGAAGCTCCGGAACTTGAACCGTCGCTGGAAGCTCCGGAACGTGAACCGTCGCTGGAAGCTCCGGGCTGTAGACCGTCGCTGGAGACTCCGGAACTTGAACCGTCGCTGGAAGCTCCGGGCTGTAGACCGTCGCTGGAAGCTCCGGAATGTGAACCGTTGTTGGAAGCTCCGGAACTTGAACCGTCGCTGGAAGCTCCGGAACGTGAACCGTCGCTGGAAGCTCCGGGCTGTAGACCGTCGCTGGAGACTCCGGAACTTGAACCGTCGCTGGAAGCTCCGGGCTGTAGACCGTCGCTGGAAGCTCCGGAACGTGAACCGTTGTTGGAAGCTCCGGAACTTGAACCGTCGCTGGAAGCTCCGGAACGTGATCCGTCGCTGGAGAGGCGCACTGAAGACCTGGTGCGTGTAGCCCGCAGAAGTGGCACTGGATTACCTGGGCTGATGAACCGTTCTTCAGCACGCCTGCGCTGCAGCATACTCCTCGCCAACACCTCTCTCCGGTATCCCTCATTAAACTCCTCTATCGACTGCCAGATGGTCTCTGGCTCTCTCCTCTGCTCAGCCGACCACCCCTTGTGCCCCCCCCCAAAAAAAACAATCTTGGGGTTTCTGTGGCCGTGGACCCCGGCGTCGTCGCTGTCCTTCCAGATTCCTTGGCGACTCCCTCCAAGGAAGGGTCTCGCATCCTCCCAGAATCTCCTCCCATGTCCAACTCACTTTTGCCTCCATAGCACGCAGCTTGGTCCTTGTGTGTTGGGATATTCTGTCACGATCGTCGATAGGAACGGACAAAGGCACAGCGTGAGTTGAGTTCCACATACTTTATTACACAGTGAAACTACCAAAAACAATAAACATAACACGAATGTGAAAGCCGTAGTGCACAAATCACTAACACAAACAATATCCCACAAAACAGGTGGGAACAAAGGACAACTTAAGTATGATCCCCAATTAGAGACAACGGTAATCAGCTGCCTCTAATTGGGAACCATACTAAAACACCAACATAGAAATATAACGACTAGAACACCCCCGAGTCACGCCCTGACCTAAAGCACCACAGAAAACCCAGAGGGCTCTCTATGGTCAGGGCGTGACACAAAGGCAGCGTCCATGGATACTCGACTTCAGCAACATCTACAACTGCCAGGGACCCACCGTACTTGTGGCCTACAACAAGGCTGGGTTTGTTTACAGAGGTTACATCAGTAAGGACTACGCCCAGACTGGACAGGTGATCAATGATGATAAGGCCATTCTCTACAGCATCACTGACCAGAGAGAAAAGTCACTACGTCAATCAAATGTATTTACAAAGCCCTTTTTACATCAGCCGATGTCAGTGCTGTACAGAAACCCAGGCCTAAAACCCCAAACAACAAGAAATGCAGATGTAGAAGCACGGTGGCTAGGAAAAACTTCCTAGAAAGGCAGGAACCTAGGAAGAAACCTAGAGAGGCTCTGAGGGGTGACCAGTCCTCTTCTGGCTGTGCCGGGTAGAGATTGAACATCTTGGCCATGTTCTGTTATAAACGTTTATAGATGACCAGCAGGGTCAAATAATACTAATCACAGTGGTTGTAGATGGTGTAACAGTTCAGCACCTCAGGAGTAAATGTCAGTTGACTTTTCAAAGCCGAGCATTCAGAGTTAGAGACAGCAGGTACAGTAGAGAGAGAGTCAAAAACAGCAGGTCCGGGACAAGGTAGCACGTCCGGTGAACAGGTCAGGGTTCCATAGCCGCTGGCAGAACAGTTGAAACTGGGGCAGCAGCACGACCGGGTGGACTGGGGACAGCAAGGAGTCATCAGGCCAGATAGTCCTGAGGCATGGTCCCAGGACTATGCCTTCTCTCTAGCCCCCTGACAAACTACTGCAGCATAGATACTGGAGGCTGAGACAGGAGGGGTCGGACGACACTGTGGCTGCGTCCGACAATACCCCCGATGGCCAGTATGGTTTCACAGATAGAAAACATAGTCTTAATGTTGGTGTCTTGTGGTTTCTGAATGGCAATAAAGCACAGGTCAGTTGTATAACAGGAAATCATTACAAAGTCAATGCTGCAGGGATGCATGGCAATGACCTGGTGTTGACAGAGTGTGAGGTCCACAGAGTGGCTAGGCTACCCTGCCCTGGAGAAACGCACTTTGGACATCTGAGTAAATATTACTGTCTTTGAACCTAACCACACACATGCCTGCACACCACATACCAAAAATACATTAATTCAATTATTATTTTAAAAAAATGTAGGAATAAAGAACAATTGAAGTAGAACATCCAGAACTATAGGCTTGAGGTAAAGTCAGTGGCCCAGGCCAGTGTTCTGTTGGTGGGTCAGGTTTGGGCTGGCATGTCCAGCTTCTTCAATACCATCAACATGCAAGGCCATCGCTGGCAGTGCAGACAGAAGCCTCACCACACTGGGTATGAGTGCGTGCGTGTGTGCGCACAATGGTCAAAAGGGCGACAGAGTCGTGCCAATGTTGACAATATACCTTAACTAGATAGAATCCCACACTACTTTAACTTTGATATCCTGTGGTTGAACAAATCTATTATTTTACCTTTCACAATACAAGAAACTTGAATGTTCTGATATCAAAGTAGCAAGATGTGAGGCTTTCCTATTTAACAAGTTCACCCTAGAATGTAGGTCCAGTTCTGGAAGATCGCTGACTCATAATTCTGTCTCTGTCACTTACAGTTTAACCCCATGGCTCCCTTGCAGCCGGATGTACCTGGACATCGCAAGCATGCTACTCTGAATGACCAGATCCACTGTGTGGTGTACGTCGTGGACGCCAGCAAAGTTTATCAGATGTCTGCTAAGATGATGGACAAGTTGGCTGCTATCTGCAAGAAGACCATTCAGATGTCTGAGTGAATAAAGCCCTTGGTACCTTTTTGCTTTTATTATAGTTTCGTAATGCTTTATGACCACAAGGTGCTCCTTTTTACAAGATAATCTACCACTTCAAAAGTAGGTATTTTAAGTAGTGTACAGTGCCTTCGGAAAGTATTCAGACCCCTTGAATTTTTTTCACATTTTGTTAGGTAAATGTGATATTTTATAAATTAGCCAACATTTCTAAAAACCTGTTTTCTGCTTTGTCATTATTGTATATTTTGTGTAGATTGATGATGGGGAAAAAATGATTTCATCAATTTTAGATACATTTTAGAAGGCGGCTGTAAATGTTATTACATTGTTTTTTCCCCTCATGAATCTACACAAAATACCCCACAATGACAAAGCAGAAACAGGTTTTTAGACATTTTTGCTAATTTATACAAAATAAAAAACAGAAAAATCACATTCAGACCCTTTACTCAGTACTTTGTTAAAGCACCTTTGGCAGCGATTATAGCCTTGAGTCTTCTTGGGTATGTGTAATACATTTGCAAAATTTTCTAAAAGCCTGTTTTCACTTTGTCATTATGAGGTATTGTGTGTAGATTGCTGAGGATTTAAAAACCTTTTTAAAAAATCAATTTTAGAATAATGCTGTAATGTAACAAACTGTGGAAAAGGTCAAGTGGTGTGAATAGTTTCCGAAGGCACTGTATATCCTTTTCAGACCCTCCTATGTCAGCGTGAAACATTACATGAAATGCATTGTTCCCCATATGCAATCCTCCTGAGAGTCATTATTTCCCACTGCATGTTGATCCCAGGCATTCCCCAGCTGGTACTGTTGACCAAAGTGGACAAGGCCTGCAGAATGTTTACCTCAGCCACTACATAAAGAGGAAGGTGAGGTGTTTACTCATTGCATGGCTGTTAAAGATACACAAAGCGCTAATTGGCTAAGTTAAAGGAATAGTTCCCCCAAATTACATCGGTTTTCTTACCCTGTAAGCAGTCTATGGACAAGGTATGACCTCAATCCATGCTTCGGTTTAGTTTCCGTGGCACAGTTTCCAAATGCATCTGTGGCACAGAACCCATTTAGCATTTGTGGCATAAATCCCATTCAAGTCATGGGACCTATATTAGCATTTTTCGCGCATCATGCTCAAATCATCTATAAGTGACTTTCATGAGCTTCACAAACAATTTGAGATACTTTTGGATGATTTGGACATGAGTGAAACGGTCCAATGACTTGAATGGGATTTGTGCCACAAATGCTAAAATGTTAGCATTTATAAATCGTGCCAGGGTAATAAAATTAACACATCGATTGCTGTCATACCTTGTCCATAGACTGCTAACAGGGTAAGGAAACCAATGTAGAATTTTATTTGGGCGAACTATCCCTTTAAGAAATTGCTAAATGTGTTTACAGACCCACGAGTTAAGTGCGTCCCTGAATATTCCTGTGTCTTGTATTCTGCCAGTGAACAACTACAGCCAGGAGTGTGAGCAGGATCAGGACATAGATATCCTGCTGCTCAGTCTGAACCAGATGTTAAACTACGCTGACAGCTTCTTCAAAAACCAGCTAGAGAAGCAGGAAGAGCTGCACCCATCTAGACCCCGGCCCCGCCCCAAACCTGAGCCAACAGGTATTGTACATGCACACAATATTGTGATTATTGTGGATAGCCAGATTAGTTAGATTTAAAATGTTTACTTGCTTTGCTTAGAATGACTATTTCCCTAATAATCCTGTTTGCATGGACACATCTGAAAGCAGGCTACCTGATGGCACACTGATAAATGCAGGAAATTGCCAATCAAAATAAACGCTCTACCACGTTATTTCTGGGAAGAATATTTGATTCCGAGTTCGGACATGTGAAAACTCCTTCGAAGCATACAGTTGTTCCGAACGCGCTAGAGGGAGGCTCGCTCGGCAGGTGCTAGAACATGCACTGATGAAATACACCACTGGAACCCCAATTAAAGTGTTTCCATGTCCTAATAATTAGAAAGACTGCTCAGAAAACCAGGGGTTTTAATCTGCGTATGCTTACTTCAATTTCAACCTGACACTGATTTAACAAACAGAGTAAGGTGTTTGATTGACTATTGCATAATCTGCCTACTGCCATAATCAGTTTAATATACAATTATTACTGTGCATGTAAACATACTCAAAGAACATTGTTTGAGTTACCTATATTTTCTGGGTAAGATGCAGTAATGTAACCAAGTATAGGTTTCATGCATCTATATGTTGTTGGTCTGTGTCTCGTCTCTGCAAACCCTTACTTTAACCTACCATGTTAATAAGGTCCAGATGGATTGAGGTATCTCACCAGTACTCTGCCAGAGGTGGGGCTCCCCATCTATAGTCCTGTTCCCCAGCTTCTAATATACTACTGATGTGGAATTTCAACACAGGGACACTCAGTCAATATTAAATGAATCATTGTTTATTAACAGCAAGCTGGAGAGGTTACAGTCAAACAGATGCATAAAGTACTGCTCTGAAGTGAGCTCCCCCAGGGCAGTCCTGTTAGTTCTCTTATACTGGTTACAGACACATTACATGATCACCGCATTCTTATCGGCCGACTGCCTTGCCTGGTTCACCAACTACTTCTCAGAGTTCAGTGTGTCAAATCTGAAGGCCTGTTGTCCGGACCTCTGGCAGTCTCTATGGGGGTGCCACAGGGTTCAATTCTCGGGGCAACTCTTCTCTGTATACATCAATGATGTCGCTCTTGCGGCTGGTGATTCTCTGATCCACCTCTACGCAGACGACACCATTCTGGCCTTTCTTTGGACACTGTTAACTAACTTCCAGACGAGCTTCAATGCCATACAACTCTCCTTCCGTGGCCTCCAACTGCTCTTAAACGCAAGTAAAACTAAATGCATGCTCTTCAACTGATAGCTGCCCACCCGCCTAGCATCACTACTCTGGATGGTTCTGACTTAAAATACTACTACAAATACCTAGGTGTCTGGTTAGACTAAACTCTCCTTCCAGACTCACATTAAGCATCTCCTATCCAAAATTAAATCTAGAATTGCCTTCCTTTTTTGCAAAAAAAGCATCCTTCACTCATGCTTGTTACGCACACCTCTAAGAAGAGGAAACGCAACATCCTGCTACAACTCAACTCCCCGTGAAGTGAAAGAGGTAAAGATTGAAGTGGATTTAACAAGTGACATCAATAAGGGATCATAGCTTTCACCCGGCTATGGGAACGTAACAATGCTGCCAAACATACCCTTGTAAAACAGACTATCCTACCGATCCTTGACTTCGAGGTCGAGATCCTTGACTTCGAGGACTTCCAGGTCATCTATAAGTCCTTGCTAGGTAAAACCCTGCCTTATCTCAGCTCACTGGTCACCATAGCAGCACCCACCCGTAGCACGCGCTCCAGCAGGTATATTTCACTGGTCACCTCCTTTGGCCGTTCTCTGCTGCCAATGACTGGAACGAATTGCAAAAATCACTGAAACTGGAGACTCATATCTCCCTCACTAACTTTAAGTATCAGCTATCAGAGCAGCTTACAGATCATTGCACCTGTACATAGCCCATCTGTAATAGCCCATCCAACTACCTCATCCCCATATTGTTATTTATTTTATTTATATATATAAAATTTTGCTCCTTTGCACCCCCGTATCTCTACTTGCACATTCATCTTCTGCACATCTATCACTCCAGTGTGTATTTGCGAAATTGTAATTATTTCCCAATATGTCCTATTTATTGCCTTACCTCCCTAATCTTACTTCATTTGCACACACTGTATATAGACTTTTCTATTGTGTTATTGACTGTACATTTGTTTATTCCATGTGTAACTCTGTGTTGTTGTATGTGTCACACTGCTTTGCTTAATCTTGGCCAGGTCGCAGTTGTAAATGAGAACTTGTTCTCAACGGCCTACCTGGTTAAATAAAGGTGAAATTTAAAAAAAATAGGCATAGTTTATAGGATTGGTTCTGGCATGTGTCTGGCACTGTCTCCTATCTTAACTTCTAGAATATATTCTGGGTGTTCTGACAGATGGTCCTAAGGAGGGGCTCATGTCACCCCCCTCATATTTTTACCAATCACAGGCAGGAACCAAGGATTACTTATGACACTAAGACAAGATGAACATTTTCAAGGCTCTCTCTTCACAAGATAACATTTTCCGTCACGCTACTTTCATGATTCAAGACATGATCAACACTGTTGTTACGGATTCATGTTCTTACCATTCTCCTTAAATATTTAATTAAAACGATTTACTCTTCTGCTTTTACTCAATGATTGTTGTAAAATGGTTTGCTGTTTGTACTCCACATGTCTCTTATGTTGGATGTCTCTCTCTGTCTTTCTGAAAGTTTGGACAACTGTAGAGCAAGTCTGAGTGAGTCAGGCCCTAGATACGCAACAGATATTTATTCCGCATTTAGTTCTTTTATATGAAAATACTGTATTGAACAAAGTACAATGAGCAGTATACAGTTGAATGTCTTATCTGACCAATAGCAGTACAGACTCTACAGAGAAGTGTTGGTAGACAACCTTACAATACGACATACACATATTGTATCTAATTACAATATACAGTACACTGAGTGGACAAAACATTAAGAACGCCTCTTTCCATGACAGACTGACCAGGTGAAGCCGGGTGAAAGCTGTGATCCCTTATTGATGTCACTTGTTAAATCCACTTCAATCTTTGCCGATGAAGGGGAGGACACAGGTTAAAGATAGATTGTTAAACCTTGAGACATGTATTGTGTATGTGTGCCATTCAGATTGTGAATGTGCAAGACAAAATACTTAAGTGCCTTTGAACAGGGTATGGTACTAGGTGGCAGGCACACTGGTTTGTGTCAAGAACTGAAACACTGCTGCGTTTCCCGTGTGTATCAAGAAAAGTCCTACACGCAAACGACATCAATATTAGCAAGGTGTTCCTAATGTTTGCTATACTCAGTGTAAATCGTAACTGGGAAAAGTCCGAATGGAATCGCCTCAGAGAATTAAGATAAAAATGTTTATAAAGCCATAACTAAAAGTTGCTATTTTAACACATCCAGGATCAGTGTATTCCCCTTAATCCTAAGCGTACCCACTAGAAGGTAAACCCAAAACTGACTTCAGATCAGTATCACACACACACACCCCTAGTCACTCAGACTGTTCTCCATCCTGATAGATGTCATCAAAGTAGCTGTTAGAGTAGCGAAGCATCTGGACCACGGCAGTGAGCAGGAGGATGTCTGTGTGGACGTCCAGCTCAAACTCACGACTGTAGTTCTTCACTGGCAGGACACAGGACTGGGACACACCCAGACACACACTCACCTCACGGGTCTGAAACAAACACACACACACACACACACGACTGTAGTTCTTCACTGGCAGGACACAGGACTGGGACACACCCAGACACACACTCACCTCACGGGTCTGAAACAAACACACACACACACACGACTGTAGTTCTTCACTGGCAGGACACAGGACTGGGACACACCCAGACACACACTCACCTCACGGGTCTGAAACAAACACACACACACACACACGACTGTAGTTCTTCACTGGCAGGACACAGGACTGGGACACACCCAGACACACACTCACCTCACGGGTCTGAAACAAACACACGCACACACACGACTGTAGTTCTTCACTGGCAGGACAAAGGACTGGGACACACCCAGACACACACTCACCTCACGTGTCTGAAACACACACACACACACACACACCTCACGGGTCTGAAACAAACACAAACACACACACACACAGACACACACTCACCTCACAGGTCTGAAACAAACACACACACACACCCAGACACACACTCACCTCGCGGGTCTGAAACACACACACACACACACACACACACACACACACACACACACACACACACACACACATACACACACACACACACACACACCTCACGGGTCTGAAACAAACACACACACACACACACACAGATACACACTCACCTCACGGGTCTGAAACAAACACACACACACACCCAGACACACACTCACCTCGCGGGTCTGAAACACACACACACACACACCCAGACACATCCAGACACACACTCACCTCGCGGGTCTGAAACACACACACACACACACACCCAGACACACACTCACCTCACAGGTCTGAAACAAACTCACACACACACACCCAGACACACACTCACCTCGCAGGTCTGAAACACACACACACACCCAGACACATCCAGACACACACTCACCTCGCGGGTCTGAAACACACACACACACACACACACACACACACACACACACACACACACACACGGTTGTAGTTAAATAAACATGGTGTACTATGTGAGAATAGGGTTCCAGACTCAGCCATGCACTCACCATCCTCTCTATGTAGTGGCTGAGGTAGATGTTGGTCAGGTCTTTTCTCACTAGAGGACAGGCCTCATCCACCTTTGTAAGCAGGACCAGCTGGGCAACACCTAGTGACACAACACCAGGGTTGGGTAGGTTACTTTCTAAATGTAATCCGTTAGTTACTAGTTACTTGTCCAAAATTGTAATCAGTAATGTAACTTTTGGATTACTCAAATTACATTGCGTTACTTTTAAATGACTTTTCCCTTAAGAGGCATTAGAAGAAGACAAAAAATGTATGTTACCAATTGAACGACAACAATTGCAGGATAAATCAATGTTAAAGTTTGCTGGCCATATATGGATGTTACATTTTACTTCATGGGTTGGTTGTGTAGGCTTCTTCTAAACCCATCGCTTTCTACTACATACAATAATATGATTAAATGATGTCTTTACATTAATATATATATAATTTATAAGTCCAAAAATGGATGTAGCAACTACAGATTCCCCCTTTAAGTCTATCAAATACATACGAGTTTGAGCATGTGTTCATTTTTTATCAGCATGAATTAGATTGAGCAATAAAATACCCACTTTTATTCCATAGGCTGGGATCCGTACTATGCAGCTGTTGCAAGAGAGCATTTTTCACTGGCTGTCCACTGGTTTCAAAAACAATGAATGGGTAGGCAGCTTAAACGTCTTGAATTCAACACTTTTTGGGTTCAAAAATACGTTTAGATTTGTGAACAGCCATCCACAACAACCACAACACGTAAGGCGCAAATAGCTAAATGAGAGAGCAGCAGTGTGATTCACACCACTGTGCTATGTAGATATCAATAATAAGTGATATCCGTATGCAGTAGACTACACCACTGCTGTCGTCCTGACCTCCAAGTGTTTATTCAAGTTGGATAATCTTTGGATGCTGACAGCAGTCGCACCATTGGAAGACATAGCTTGGACTGTAGCCTAGAAAAGCCAATTCTTGCTCTTATCCCGTGATCCATCAAACCCATTTGGTGTGTCATCATAGTGGTCTCTGATTTATGGTCAGACTTGCTCAGGTGGAACAGACTTAAACTTGCGCCTTTTTTCAATGCTGATTTGAATGTCATTGAGCAAACATCCTTTCTGAATGTAAAAGTAATCATTGAAGTAATCATCTAGTTTTCAAAAGTATCTGTAATCTGATTACAATATTTTTTGCTGGTAATGTAACAGACTACAGTTAGCTGTTTTTGTAATCCCTTACATGTAATGGAATACATGTAATCTGTTACTCCCCAACCTTGCACAACACACACATGTTAACACACACACACAGACACGCACAGACACGTAAACACACACGCAAACTAATTTCCTTCCTTACCCAGCTTGTTGATCCCCTTGCGGATGGCGGCGAGCTTGTCCACCATTTTAGCAGAGAGCAGACTGACCTTGCAGGCATCCAGTACGTAGACCACACAGTGGATCGTGTCCTTCAGGCTGGGCGACTTACAGAACCCAACACCATCCGTCTGGACAGACATGGACGGGTTGAACTGGGGGAGAGAAACAGGACATCAGCCCCCAATATATATATACTACTGCTTCTGCTACTGTACTATCAAGCACATGCTTTCCCTACCGTGAGGCTGGTGCTACTTTAAGCCAGAGGACAGGCTCATTGTAATGACTGGAATGATTGGTATCAAACACATGAAATCCTCTTGTTGATAGAATGAATAGAAATGTATCTTCCCTCACTTCTATCATTTGCCAGTTTTACTCACCTGGTACCGGTCCTGTACGTGGCCCTTCAGGATACTGTTGATGTCGTCTATATCCAGCCCTGCGCTGGGTCCTTCCTCCAGACCCATGGTGTCACACAGGACCAGAGGGAGAGCCTTCCCACCCTGCTCTGCCTTGATGCTGTAGGTACGGAACTACAGAGAGAGAGAGAGACAGTTAGAATGTTAAGTCCTGTACAATAGTGAGGCTCCAGAGGTTTTGTCTAATTTCAGCCAGTAGTTTTGAAAGTGGTGCTCACGAGCCAAAACGGGTCCCCGAACATTAGGCGCAATTGTGTACATCATCCATTTCGTAAGATATGTTATGGATTCCATTTCGTATGATATGTTATGGATTCCATTTCGTATGATATGTTATGGATTCCATTTCGTATGATATGTTATGGATTCCATTTAGGCGCAATTGTGTACTACATCATCCATTTCGTAAGATATGTTATGGATTCCCGTATGATATGTTATGGATTCCATTTCGTATGATATGTTATGGATTCCATTTCGTATGATATGTTATGGATTCCATTTCGTATGATATGTTATGGATTCCATTTCGTATGATATGTTATGGATTCCATTTCGTATGATATGTTATGGATTCCATTTCGTATGATATGTTATGGATTCCATTTCGTATGATATGTTATGGATTCCATTTCGTATGATATGTTATGGATTCCATTTCGTATGATATGTTATGGATTCCATTTCGTATGATATGTTATGGATTCCATTTCGTATGATATGTTATGGATTCCATTTCGTATGATATGTTATGGATTCCATTTCGTATGATATGTTATGGATTCCATTTCGTATGATATGTTATGGATTCCATTTCGTATGATATGTTATGGATTCCATTTCGTATGATATGTTATGGATTCCATTTCGTATGATATGTTATGGATTCCATTTCGTATGATATGTTATGGATTCCATTTCGTATGATATGTTATGGATTCCATTTCGTATGATATGTTATGGATTCCATTTCGTATGATATGTTATGGATTCCATTTCGTATGATATGTTATGGATTCCATTTCGTATGATATGTTATGGATTCCATTTCGTATGATATGTTATGGATTCCATTTCGTATGATATGTTATGGATTCCATTTCGTATGATATGTTATTCGTATGATATGTTATGGATTCCATTTCGTATGATATGTTATGGATTCCATTTCGTATGATATGTTATGGATTCCATTTCGTATGATATGTTATGGATTCCATTTCGTAATGATATGTTATGGATTCCATTTCGTATGATATGTTATGGATTCCATTTCGTATGATATGTTATGGATTCCATTTCGTATGATATGTTATGGATTCCATTTCGTATGATATGTTATGGATTCCATTTCGTACAATATGTTTTGTAAGTGCTTAAAGGGCAATTCCACGACTTTTCAACCTCATGTTCATTATCTCCAGCGCAATGCCATTGTCCACATATGTGAAAACAACACATTTCTTTGTTTTGTAGAAAAAAATATAAAGTTAAAAATGATACTCGTTCTATATAATTGTTGTCTGTTTTAATTGTTTTTTTTCTTTTGTTGGTTGGGTGGTGGTTTTCGGTTGGAGGGGGACGTTGGTTGGGGTGGGTTTCGGGAGGGGACTGTGTAGGGGTGGGGGGGTTATGGGGTCTTGGATGTTTGAGGATTTCATTTCGTATGATATGTATTTGTATGGATTCCAAAAAAATATAAAGTTAAAAATGTAGCTGTGTATATGTTATGGATTCCATTTCGTATGATATGTTATGGATTCCATTTCGTAAGATATGTTATGGATTCCATTTCGTATGATATGTTATGGATTCCATTTCGTATGATATGTTATGGATTCCATTTCGTATGATATGTTATGGATTCCATTTCGTATGATATGTTATGGATTCCATTTCGTATGATATGTTATGGGGGTTATGGATTCCATTTCGTATGATATGTTATGGATTCCATTTCGTATGATATGTTATGGATTCCATTTCGTATGATATGTTATGGATTCCATTTCGTATGATATGTTATGGGGGATTCCATTTCGTATGATATGTTATGGATTCCATTTCGTAAGATATGTTATGGATTCCATTTCGTATGATATGTTATGGATTCCATTTCGTATGATATGTTATGGATTCCATTTCGTATGATATGTTATGGATTCCATTTCGTATGATATGTTATGGATTCCATTTCGTATGATATGTTATGGATTCCATTTCGTAAGATATGTTATGGATTCCATTTCGTATGATATGTTATGGATTCCATTTCGTAAGATATGTTATGGATTCCATTTCGTATGATATGTTATGGATTCCATTTCGTATGATATGTTATGGATTCCATTTCGTATGATATGTTATGGATTCCATTTCGTAAGATATGTTATGGATTCCATTTCGTATGATATGTTATGGATTCCATTTCGTAAGATATGTTATAGATTCCATTTCGTATGATATGTTATGGATTCCATTTCGTATGATATGTTATGGATTCCATTTCGTATGATATGTTATGGATTCCATTTCGTAAGATATGTTATGGATTCCATTTCGTATGATATGTTATGGATTCCATTTCGTAAGATATGTTATGGATTCCATTTCGTAAGATATGTTATGGATTCCATTTCGTATGATATGTTATGGATTCCATTTCGTATGATATGTTATGGATTCCATTTCGTATGATATGTTATGGATTCCATTTCGTAAGATATGTTATGGATTCCATTTCGTATGATATGTTATGGATTCCATTTCGTAAGATATGTTATGGATTCCATTTCGTATGATATGTTATGGATTCCATTTCGTAAGATATGTTATGGATTCCATTTCGTAAGATATGTTATGGATTCCATTTCGTATGATATGTTATGGATTCCATTTCGTATGATATGTTATGGATTCCATTTTATGTTTTGTAAGATATGTTATGGATTCCATTTCGTATGATATGTTATGGATTCCATTTCGTATGATATGTTATGGATTCCATTCCATTTCGTATGATATGTTATGGATTCCATTTCGTATGATATGTTATGGATTCCATTTCGTATGATATGTTATGGATTCCATTTCGTATGATATGTTATGGACCTCGTATGATATGTTATGGTTCGTATGATATGTTATGGATTCCATTTCGTAAGATATGTTATGGATTATCGTATGATATGTTATGGATTCCATTTCGTAAGATATGTTATGGATTCCATTTCGTATGATATGTTATGGCGTATGATATGTTATGGATTCCATTTCGTATGATATGTTATGCCATATGGATTCCATTTCGTATGATATGTTATGGATCCATTTGTATGATATGTTATGGATTCCACGTATGATATGTTATGGATTCCATTTCGTAAGATATGTTATGGATTCCATTTTGTATGATATGTTATGGATTCCATTTCGTATGATATGTTATGGATTCCATTTCGTAAGATATGTTATGGATTCCATTTCGTATGATATGTTATGGATTCCATTTCGTATGATATGTTATGGATTCCATTTCGTATGATATGTTATACTCGTATGATATGTTATGGTTCGTATGATATGTTATGGATTCCATAGATATGTTATGGATTCCATTTCGTATGATATGTTATGGTTTCGTATGATATGTTATGGATTCCATTTCGTATGATATGTTATGGATTCCATTTCGTATGATATGTTATGGGTATGATATGTTATGGATTCCATTTCGTATGATATGTTATGGATTCCAGTATGATATGTTATGGACGTATGATATGTTATGGATTCCATTTCGTACAATATGTTTTGTAAGTGCTTAAAGGGCAATTCCACGACTTTTCAACCTCATGTTCATTATCTCCAGGCAATGCCATTGTCCACATATGTGAAAACAACACATTTCTTTGTTTTGTAGAAAAAAATATAAAGTGATACTCGTTCTATATAATTGTTGGTTTTAATTGTTTTTTTTCTTTTGTTGGTTGGGGGGGTCTTGGATGTTTGAGGAGTAGCTCTCGGGAGAACTATGGGGGGGATCTTGGATGGTTTGTGGCCTGGGAGTTGGGAACTTGGGCCGATGACCTAGAGGTCATTGGTTCGGGTCTCTGATTCGACTTGGTGGGAGATCTGTTGATGTGCCCTTGGACGGGGTGCTTGACCCTGGTTGCTCCTGTGGGCCAATCTGGATGGGCATGCCTGCTAAATGGCTGAACGCAATGTAAATGTCGAGCAGCTTCACTGCAGATAGAGTGTATGTTTTAAAATTCTTGTAAAAAAAACAAATAATTATAAATTAAATAAAGTTCTACCCAATGACATCATCAAAAGTAAAAAAAATAAAAAAATAAACAGTGATTTTCATACACAGACCTCAAACACAAAACTCATCACAGAGAAGTATTTTTTTTAGAACATTTATTTTATCTTTTTAACCACAGATCATAGAAACACGCCGTTTTCCCATAAGTAGACACTGATATGGTGCTGGAGATAATGAATATGGTGTGAAAAGTGGCGGCATTGCCCTTTAAGATCCCGGCTTGTATCTTTAAGCCACACACAATTATGCGCGCACAAACACAGTACTGTACCTGTGTGGTGAGGCTGGTGCCAGCGCTGCCGGTGTTAGCCTGCCCGGTAACATGTCCTTTGAAGACAGAGTTGATGGAGTTGAAGAAGCTGGACTTGCCGGCCCCGACCGGACCCACCAGCAGAACTCTGACCTGGACCACAGACTTTACCTCAGGCTTATAGTTCTTGATATAGTCCATCAGGCGTTCCTTGGTGCTGTTAATGATAGAGATGGATGGAGAAAGGAAGAGAGAGAGATGAGTGACAGACTGGATTGATTGATTTAAGTATATTCATTGGAACAGCAGAAGTGGTACTAGATGCATCACTAGTTGCATAGTATTATGATTTTTGTACCGCTTTTGAGATTTAACATACCCATATCCTTCCAAGTCAATTTTCCTCCAAGGAGTCTCCAGAAGGCCTACACACTCTGCCAGAAATTGAGACAAACAACAAAACAATCGGATTTAATCAATACACTAATTGCTTCACCTGGCCTTCTGACTGGTTAGAATATTTTGCCATATTGGTTATATGTATCCAATCGTTTCAGTAATGCCTAGGGAGTAGGGGATATAAAAGACCACTCACCTTCCACTCTGTATACCTCACACTCTGTCAGCTGCAGGTCATTGCCATGCATCTCTTCTGCTTCAAAGGTGTAGCTGTTCCCTGCAACAATTTGAACTGTAGCGGTGCTATTATTAAGAAACCACATGACACCAACATTAAGACCATAGGCTCCATCTGTGAAACCATACTGGCCATCGGTACTGGACACACGCAGTGGCTTTTCTCTCTGGTCAGTGATGCTGTAGAGAAAGGCCTTATCATCGTTGATCACCTGTCCAGTCTGGGCGTAGTCCTTACTGATGTAACCTCCGAAAACAAACCCAGCCTTGTTGTAGGCCACAAGTACGGTGGGTCCCTGGCCATCACAGCGGCTGTGGAAGGCTATATTCATGTAGCCATGGACGCTGGCTTTGAGCAGAACAAAATATCATAGAAAAGTACTTTATTACCTTTTACTGAACCAATCGCTTTGTCCTGCCTGCATTGCAGGTATCTGGCCTGAGAATAAAATTCATCCCATAAAATATCATAAAAATAAAGATGCCATTAAAATGAAGTCCATTGTTCCGACAAACCTTTGTAGAGCAGGTGGAGTCTGACATGGCCGAACAGAGACAGCAGCTTCTTCTCCTGTCCTACTGACAGACTGGACTTCACAACACTCATGACGTCACCAAGGAACTGAGGTAGAAAGACCAGCAATAAATAGTAACAGAAACACATCATACTAATGAACCTCACCTCGCTGTATAGACACGCACCGAGGAAAGAGCGAAAGGCATATAAAGAGAAGACAACAACCTGTCATATTTCCACAGACGCTGCCCCACAGATATCTCTTAGAATTGCAGCGCTTTCTTTAGACTTGTCATGATGGTGAGGAAGTTCTTACCGTTTGTAACTGATGACCGTGGAAATATAACTCCTTTTAATGCAGTGGGCTGCTGGGCTTCAAATCACAACATAATCGACCACAAAATCCAGGTCGTTGCTGCGCCACCATAAAACAGGCGTACAGTAGGTGTGGCTTATCTTTTCTTAAAATAGACATGTACTTTGACTCGCTCAACCTGCTTTTACTCAAATACGGGAAAGGACGGGTAGTGTGAGATTGATAGAGCTCTGCTGGCACGCCAGGTGGGTGCGGTTATTTTAGCAGCATACTACAACGTACAGCCCCGGGGGAGGGACTGCACCTTACACGGCCTGTAGTCTTCCCTCCACAAGTCATGTCAGGAAATCGGGGCTTCTACAGCAGGGTAGAAGATGGCTTAGAAACAAAACATAATGCTATTTCATTGACAATGAGTTGAAATTCTATCTGAGGCTAGAGAAGCTTCTATGGTCACTTTCAATTTACCTGTTTTTTGTGTGTGTGTGTGTGTGTGTGTGTGTGTGTGTGTGTGTGTGTGTGTGTAATAAGATAAGGAGCAGGTCAGAACAACACAGGCGTTATTATCATATTTTTTATTACTGTCTACTTTTCAACATCATCTTTTTTTAACAGCAATATCCACAAAAATATGAACAGTAAAGTCTTAACAGGAAAGTATTTAACTGTAAAATATGAACAGTAAAGGCTTAACAGTAAAGTATTTAACTGTAAAATATGAACAGTAAAGTATTTAACTGTAAAATATGAACAGTAAAGTATTTAACTGTAAAATATGAACAGTAAAGTCTTAACAGTAAAGTATTTAACTGTAAAATATGAACAGTAAAGTCTTAACAGGAAAGTATTTAACTGTAAAATATGAACAGTAAAGTCTTAACAGGAAAGTATTTAACTGTAAAATATGAACAGTAAAGTATTTAACTGTAAAATATGAACAGTAAAGTATTTCACTGTAAAACATGAACAGTGTGCAAGAAAACATGAGTTATGGCACATCAGAGCGACCAGATACAAAAAAATAGATATTACAGTTCCTTCATAATCTATAACTGATCATTCACAATTAATCAAGGCAGAAAGATACGGTAACGCTTGACTTTACAGTCCTGTCCCAGCCGGAAGGAACACATTGTGGTAACAATGGGGACTTTCAACCTGGGACCAAATAGTCCTCGCTTGACTTTACAGTCCCTGTCCCAGCCGGAAGGAACACATTGTGGTAACAATGGGGACTTTCAACCTGGGACCAAATAGTCCTCGCTTGACTTTACAGTCCCTGTCCCAGCCGGAAGGAACACATTGTGGTAACAATGGGGACTTTCAACCAGGGACCAAATAGTCCTCGCTTGACTTTACAGTCCCTGTCCCAGCCGGAAGGAACACATTGTGGTAACAATGGGGACTTTCAACCTGGGACCAAATAGTCCTTGCTTGACTTTACAGTCCCTGTCCCAGCCGGAAGGAACACATTGTGGTAACAATGGGGACTTTCAACCTGGGACCAAATAGTCCTCGCTTGACTTTACAGTCCCTGTCCCAGCCGGAAGGAACACATTGTGGTAACAATGGGGACTTTCAACCTGGGACCAAATAGTCCTCGCTTGACTTTACAGTCCCTGTCCCAGCCGGCAGGAACACATTGTGGTAACAATGGGGACTTTCAACCAGGGACCAAATAGTCCTCGCTTGCAACGAAACACATGTTTTTACCATGTTATTTATAAGCAAATACCAAGTTAAAGGGGACTGTAAAAACAAAGCGTTACCAGAGATACATACTGTATATGAATACACAGGAGATAAAAACACAATGATGAGTCCAGGTAAAACTGACCCGAGACCAGTGTCTAGGGACAGAAATTAGTTTTAGGGTTCTAGCGTTCTGCTCTGGGTAAGATCTAGGATCAGATTCCATTCCCCAAATCCTGACAATCTTTAGGGGTTGAAAACTTGAAACGGACCTAGATCAGTTATAGTGAATGATGTGGGAATGGGAGCACCACAAGACTTCCATTCTAGAGCTTTGTGTCCTCTTTTAAGACTGTTCACTCAAATACTCTCAACTATTCTCAAGTCTAGGGCTAGAATGTTGTTCCTGACCATGTGACTTGACCACAGGTAAAACTCCTGGTCCTAACCAGCATACAACACAATACACCACAACAAGGCAAACCATCAATCAACCAATCAATCAATCAAAAATAACTGTCCATGGAATGAATTAATTAAGAAATAGCAAGATTGTCCCTCAGATAATCAATTGTAAAATACATTAGGAAACTGTGTGTGTGTGTGTGTGTGTGTGTGTGTGTGTGTGTGTGTGTGAGAGAGAGAGAGAGAGAGAGAGAGTGTTTTTATGGTTCAGGTTTGTTTCTCACAGTGCTGTGCCTGTGTATAAGACGCTATGCTACGAATACGGCCATGCTAGATGTGGTTGGCTCCCCATTTAGTCACTAGGGGATTGTGTGTGTGTGTGTGTGTGTGTGTGTGTGTGTGTGTGTGTGCGTGTGTGCGTGTGTGTGTGTGTGTGTGTGAGCGTGTGTGCATGTGTGTGTGTGTGTGTGAGCGTGTGAGTGTGCATGTGTGTGTGTGAGCGTGTGCGTGTGTGTGTCAGCGTGTGAGTGTGTGTGTGTGTGTTTGTGTGAACCTGTCTCAAGCTGATTGAGGAAACAAACAGACTAAATTCTGACAGAAGGGAAACATTTACGCAAAAATGGAACGTCCACAGAAAAGATTCTGCAACAGGCTGACATTCAATTAAAGCGCTTTTTTTTGTGGAAAAAGTTTGATGCACTTTGATTGAATTCTGGCCTAAGTTTTATCTTACAAACACTGTACAGTTCGATAATAATACTCGACTGACCTGCTTCTATTTAGAAAGAAACTCAAACCAAACCCCAAAAAGCTACTCTCAAAACGTATCACTTTTGCACTTAAAGAAAGTTTATACACTTTTATTTTTATTTTCTCTAGCATCTTTTACATTTTTTACAATCAAGTTTGGTTTGGGAGTAGAGAAATGGGTCTGTGGAGGTGGGGAGACGGGACAACACTTTGTAAT
This sequence comes from Oncorhynchus clarkii lewisi, assembly GCF_045791955.1. NCBI lineage: Eukaryota > Metazoa > Chordata > Actinopteri > Salmoniformes > Salmonidae > Oncorhynchus > Oncorhynchus clarkii. The sequence goes on along the minus strand of NC_092153.1, from coordinate 15,632,929 downwards.
TGGCTCTTGTTCCTCAATAAAACACATGATGAGCCAATAAGCAAAGCCCATAATGTGATGCTTGCTCTCATTGGCAGAACTAGTGAATTCTATAACCACTGATATAGGATAAGATATTTGTACACCCCCTTATGGTTCAAGTTAAGATTGGGGATGATAATCTGATCCTAGATCTGTGGTTAAGGTAAACTTTTGCTTCAAGTGTAAAGTTAAGGAGTGAATGGAAACCTACAGTATCTGCTAAGTGTATGGCAATAAATGGACAAAATATTGAAACAATAATTAATAAAAAAACATATATATATACTTCTGGTGTTAAAAACTTGAACACAGTTAACCTCTCAGTACTTGGCAATACTCAAGATAAAAGTTTAATTATGCTGCGTTTACACAGGCAGCACAATTCGGATCTTTTGCCCAATTATTGGAAAAAGAACTGATCTGATTTGTCAAAAGACCAATTAGTGGACAAAGATCTGAATTAGGCTGCCTATGGCAGCCTTTTAGACACAGATCTAGTATCAGATAACCCTCCCTAAATCCTAACCTTTACCATTAGAGGGAAAACACAAGACTGATCTTAGATCAGTATATAGGGGCAACTTACTCCACAAGTCGACACAGCTGGAGTTTTGGCCTATAGAAAACCCACTGACCAAGAATTCAAAACCAAAGCAGAAACACTGTTGATCGATAACCGTCGCTAGAGTGGGAGTGTATGTAGCCTATGCTTTAGCTCAGTGGGCTAACACAGTCTTGTGGCATTGCAGATGATCCGGGTTTAAACCCAGTGGGTACATATGCAGCATGTACCAACCTGCTCAGTGTTTCAATGCTATGTTCACAAAAACACAATGTCTTGTGGAAACACTGACATTACCGTTGACCCAAGGTTTCAGGAAGGGGCCATCCCCATTGTGATACTTAGCAAGTCAGTGGCAAGTCAGCCACTATATGGCTAACAAACACACCGTGTATAGCCACGGTGGTTTAGTGATGGGTAACCATGCCTGGGACCTGAAGACTTGTATTAGCTTCCACGGCTAATGGCTAGGCTTTAGTTGACAGGGCTAACACATCTTGCATCACATGGACGACCCAGGTTTTACACCAGATTGGTCACACATACACCCTCCACCTCACTCCTTACCCTCATGTACCTTACACCGATCATTCCACAGCACCCAGAGATACATGCTATCAGTCAATCGATTAATCAATGAATCAATAAATCATTGATTCACTAAAATACATGCTATACATCAGCCTATAACTTCATGTAGGCGACTGTGGATTCCTATTAAGATAATTGTCCTAATCCCTTTTTGAAGTAAATCTGTCATCTCCACTTGAGTGTCACTATCTCTGTGGGTGAGTCAGTAACCAGTATCAGGTAGGGCTGCATGTTAGTGCAGGCTTACCCTCAGCACCACAAAGACACAACTCAGGGCTAATATCACTAATGTGGTAATGTGGTCTGTAAACACAGACACCGCCCCCTAGCTGTGGCTATTGAGTATGGCGCTTCTCCAGAGTGGCTATTTCATTTCTGTGTTTACGTTTATATATATATGTGTGTGTGTGTGTGTGTGTGTGTGTGTGTGTGTGTGTGTGTGTGTGTGTGTGTGTGTGTGTGTGTGTGTCTGATGGGCAGAGACGAGTGTGCAGCTATAGGATGATGCAGGGTTTCTTGTCTTTGAAAGGGTTTTCTGACGTTGGTACGCCAACGAGGAGCGGATCGTTACGGGCGTGCTGCTCACAGTAACTCATCAGGTCTGCTGCTGCCTTAGAAACCTGGAGAGAGAGAAAGAGCGGCAGGATGAGAGAGAGAAGGGGAGGGGACAGAGGAGGGGGGAGAGGGAGAGGGAGAGAGGACGGATAGGATAGAGAGGGAAAGATACGAGGGGTAGAGAGAGAGAGGAGGCGGGTAGAGGGATATTGTGATGCTTTGGCAACAGTGGATTGCTCCTTACAGTGGACTGATCCTTACAGTGGATTGCTCCTTACAGTGGACTGATCCTTACAGTGGATTGCTTCTTACAGTGGACTGATCCTTACAGTGGATTGCTCCTTACAGTGGATTGCTCCTTACAGTGGACTGATCCTTACAGTGGATTGCTCCTTACA
>NC_092153.1:15590802-15628302 GCF_045791955.1 Oncorhynchus clarkii lewisi | reverse complement strand
GTCTTGATCATTATTTTGACCCTCAGAATTATATCCAGGCCTATAGGCCAACGAATAGCCCGTTTGAAACAGTATCGTCGTGTCTTGTGCAGTGTGCTAGTATAGACCATCACATTAGTAGGCTAACATGATTAGACAATACACGGTATTGATTTGACGGTATTTATCAGTTCATGGCGATTCCATTGGCCGGCTTATGAAATGGCTGAGCATCCAATATGGACCCTATAGCTGACGCGACACGCGTAAATTCCCAACAATGGACTACATGGGCCTATACGTGTGTGTTGCCCCTGCATGCCACAGTAAGCCTGTTCTGCCGATTGAAAACACAATGCGGGCATTTTGACGGATGGAACAGTGTGTCCTCGGCCACCCCCCCCCCCCCCCCCCCCACACACACACACCCACACCCACACCCACCCACACACACACACACACACACACACACACACTCACTTATAGGCCTACTAACTACGGTAATAGGCCTACTGCATAGTCGAACCTCAGCCGGAGAATAGGCTGTTGACATGTCGTTAGAATGCGTATGGAAGCTATTCGCCTGTTGCAAATAATGCATGCCTTGTAAAGAGCCTAGTAAGCTAATTTGACACTTCCCTCAAACCATCCAGCTGTTTTAGACATCGCTGCTTCCCTCTGATCTATCAGCTACAGTGTGCGCTACCGACGTTTTGATAACGTTTCTCGCACAGACCCTGTCCCCCAGTTCCTCTCCTCCCACCCTCTCTCTCCGCCCTGGCTTGGGAAACCCGAATTCGTGACCGATGACTCTCTCTTTCCCTTAAGCGCTGCTTTTCCATGACCAAAATCGGGAAGACAAGCGCACATAAACCGCAAATAAGTACATGGTTCTGTAAAGAGGTGATATAAACAGATAGAATTGAGTGATATTTCCAAACTCACCTCCGAATGCGCTGTATTCCTGATTTAAAGGGGCAGCTTCGTCGGTTCCACAGTCCGTTCGTTCAATCTCGGTTTTTACCGAATCAAACGCCACCCCCTCTGTTGGCTAGCGGTGTCTGTCCACCCTATTCCCCCCTCCGTTACTCCGTCACTTCTGACAGCCAGCTAGCGCTCTCACACACAAACTTGATATCCCCCCTTGAGAAAAACGAAAGGGTTGGTTCAGACCATAAAGGATGAAGTTGCCCTTAGACGTCGATCTAAGTTCAGTTTTGTGTTTTTCCCACCAATGGTTAAGGTTAGAATTGGGGAGGATGAGCAGATCCTAGATCAGTGGCTACGGGAGTTCAATAAAATGGCCCTTGTTCCAAATCGAAAACCAATCGGTATTGTACAATTGCACAAACATTTCGGTTGTGTCGCTTTATGTAGGTATATCGAACATCAGATATTCATGTAAGTATTTTCTCTTTCCCGTCGTGTGTGCCCGGAGTGTGAGCTGCTTTCAATATATCCGCTATACGCATATGGACACGGAATTGATACAAGATCAAACAGCAGGGTGCATTAACACATATACACGCAGGGAGGCGCCCTTACTCAATGTTATTTACAAAGGAAAGGACTCTTCATTACGACTGATATACAAGCTACATACTCGGCCTGGTTGGTAGACAGAACACCGTATTTTCACCTATAGTCGATCACGCAAACGCACATGCACGCGCACACACACACACACACACACACACACACACACACACACACACACACACACACACACACACACACACACACACACACACACACACACACGCACACACACACACACACACACACACACACACACACAGACAGACAGACAGACAGACATGCAGCTCTACAGGCCAAGGTTTCCCATACAGTGGCAGTCTATAGTCATCCCCCACTCTAGTGGGCTTTTTATATCCACCAGAGAGCTAAAAATAGCAGGGAGAGGAGAGAGAGAGAGAGAAAGGTAGGGTGAGAGAGCGAGGGAGGGAGAAAGAGAGAGGGAGAGAGCGAGGGAGGGAGGGAGAAAGAGAGGGAGAGAGCATTTACCGCATTGGCCTCATTTCTACTGAAGTGTGAAATTATGCTGATGCTACATTTAGCTTCCATTTCCTCTCCTTTGATGTCTCTCTCTCTCTCTCTCCTTTCTCTTTTCCCTCCATCTTTCTTCCATCTCTCTCGTTCCTCTCTTTCTCCCGTCCCTCCCTCTGTCTCTCTCTCCCTCCCTCTTGCTCCCCCTCTCCCCTTCCTCTCTCTGATATGTGAGCAGTAGCTGAAGCACTAACCCAAACTACAGAACATTGCAGTACGCTAAGAACCTCGATCAGTACTGAATTGTATTCTCACAGTACCATTTGGACTCTAGATCAGTTTAGCAGTATATGAGCATGTAACAGAGGTCGTTTGGTGAACCAAGCTCATGTGATCAGTAACCAAACCACCTAGGCTTTAGCTCACCGGGTGAACACAGACTTTTGGCGCGCAGATGACCTGGGATTAAACCCAGTTGGTCAAAAGACTAAGGACTGTATTTCTGTTAAATCAGCTGGGTTTAAAATCCTCTCCATCCCCTGAACTGTTACTAGTCAGTAGCCCCCAGTAGATGCTAAAATGGCTGCCACAGAATGGTGTGATGTTATCTAAGAGCATTGACATAGTTATGTGTTGAAACCACAATGGCCATACAATATATGACTCATGAGTGGTGACTAAAGAGACACATACACACTCTCTCTCTTTCACTCTCTCTCTCTCCCTGTTCTCTCTCCCCACCTCTCTCTCTGACTCATAAAGCCTGTGAGTAACTCCATTCTCCATGAGATGGCTGTTAACTATATTATACCCTGGGTCGTGTGTGTGTTGTTTGTTTTATAGTCTCTATGTTAAAACAGGGTCAACTGTGGTTTTATAGTCTTTATAGTCAACTTGTGTTTTATAGTCTCTATGTTAAAACAGGGTCAACTGTGTTTGTGTTTTTGATGGTGCATGTTTAAACAGGGTCAACTGTGTTTGTGTTTTATAGTCTCTATGTTAAAACAGGGTCAACTGTGTTTGTGTTTTTGATGGTGTATGTTAAAACAGTGTTAACTGTGTTTGTGTTTGTGATGGTGTATGTTAAAACAGTGTTAACTGTGTTTGTGATGGTGTATGTTAAAACAGTGTTAACTGTGTTTGTGATGGTGTATGTTAAAACAGTGTTAACTGTGTTTGTGATGGTGTATGTTAAAACAGTGTTAACTGTGTTTGTGTTTGTGATGGTGTATGTTAAAACAGTGTTAACTGTGTTTGTGATGGTGTATGTTAAAACAGTGTTAACTGTGTTTGTGATGGTGTATGTTAAAACAGTGTTAACTGTGTTTGTGTTTGTGATGCTGTATGTTAAAACAGTGTTAACTGTGTTTGTGATGCTGTATGTTAAAACAATGTTAACTGTGTTTGTGTTTGTGATGGTGTATGTTAAAACAGTGTTAACTGTGTTTGTGATGGTGTATGTTAAAACAGTGTTAACTGTGTTTGTGTTTGTGATGCTGTATGTTAAAACAGTGTTAACGGTGTTTGTGATGCTGTATGTTAAAACAGTGTTAACTGTGTTTGTGTTTGTGATGGTGTATGTTAAAACAGTGTTAACTGTGTTTTTGATGGTGCATGTTTAAACAGGGTCAACTGTGTTTGTGTTTTATAGTCTCTATGTTAAAACAGGGTCAACTGTGTTTGTGTTTTTGATGGAGCGTTTTAAAACAGGGTCAACTGTGTTTGGGTTTGTGATGGTGTATGTTAAAACAGTGTTAACTGTGTTTGTGATGGTGTATGTTAAAACAGTGTTAACTGTGTTTGTGATGGTGTATGTTAAAACAGTTTTAACTGTGTTTGTGTTTGTGATGCTGTATGTTAAAACAGTGTTAACTGTGTTTGTGATGGTGTATGTTAAAACAGTGTTAACTGTGTTTGTGATGGTGTATGTTAAAACAGTGTTAACTGTGTTTGTGATGGTGTATGTTAAAACAGTGTTAACTGTGTTTGTGTTTGTGATGCTGTATGTTAAAACAGTGTTAACTGTGTTTGTGTTTGTGATGGTGTATGTTAAAACAGTGTTAACTGTGTTTGTGATGGTGTATGTTAAAACAGTGTTAACTGTGTTTGTGTTTGTGATGCTGTATGTTAAAACAGTGTTAACTGTGTTTGTGTTTGTGATGCTGTATGTTAAAACAGTGTTAACTGTGTTTGTGTTTGTGATGGTGTATGTTAAAACAGTGTTAACTGTGTTTGTGTTTGTGATGGTGTATGTTAAAACAGTGTTAACTGTGTTTGTGTTTGTGATGCTGTATGTTAAAACAGTGTTAACTGTGTTTGTGATGGTGAATGTTAAAACAGTGTTAACTGTGTTTGTGTTTGTGATGCTGTATGTTAAAACAGTGTTAACTGTGTTTGTGATGGTGTATGTTAAAACAGTGTTAACTGTGTTTGTGATGGTGTATGTTAAAACAGTGTTAACTGTGTTTGTGATGGTGTATGTTAAAACAGTGTTAACTGTGTTTGTGTTTGTGATGCTGTATGTTAAAACGGTGTGTGTTGTATGCAAACAGCATTAGGTCAGTGATGTTAGAGGCTAATTAGTTACACTTTAATGAGGATGGCATCAAGAGTGTATGTTTGTGTAAACTCTGAGCCACGTGTAGGGTGTGTGTGTGTTATCAGGGTGTGTTACCCTCATTAAGATCCTACAGAGGGCTGCTAACCTCATGTCTCTTCACATTACATTACAGCCTGACACACACACACACACACACACACACACACACACACACACACACACACACACACACACACACACACACACACACACACACACACACACACACACACACACACACAGCCTAGAAGATCTATGGCTGTCGTAACGCATCACCTGGGTCACACCACATTCTGACGCGGCAACCGTCGCCGTCACTGAGTCGCCATAGCAACCATATTGGGTGAAGAATCCTCAAGCAGATAGAGGAAGAGAGACCGTGCTTTGCTTTGCAGGCAGGCTGTCAGGGAGTGGAGAACAGTATGACACAGTATGAGGCTGCGAGCTGTTGTCATGGTGCGTTCAAGACAACTGGGGATCTCTGAAAAGAAACAAGCTCCGATTGGGAAAAATCGTGATGTTAGTGATCTTCAGGTCAGAGCTGTCGGGGCTCTAGGATGATGCTGAAGTTTCTGACTTGTAATTCCGAGTTGGATGATCTTTCCAAATTATTTGTCCCATTCAGAGCTCACCGAAATTGGACGTTGGAGGTCGGAGATTTACTAGTTCCGAGTTGTCTTGAGTGCCCCATCAGTCCACGTAACCGACCTAGTATCTAACCCGGTTATCTACCAGGGTATCCTATACTCAGTCCTATACACCCCCAAGGTGCACATTTTGGGTTTTGCCCAAGCACTACACAGCTGATTCAAATAACCAGCTCATCATCAAGCTTTGACTATTTGAATCAGCTGTGTAGTGCCGGGGCCAAAAAACAAAAAGTGCGCTCATGGGGGGGCCAGGGACCGGGTTTGGGAAACCTTGATCTATACCATGCAAGACCATGTCAGCCCACTAAGCAAAATCCTAGGTGTTCAATATAGGAGCTAACAGTAGTCTTCAGGTCATCTTTCTGTCATTTCACACACATTGTGAAAGGAAATATCACACAAGAGGCAGATTCTTAACTGTTGTTTTTATTAGGAAAATCCTTTTGCAGAGTCGATATGATCATTTCTTCATATACATATCTTATATCTTATAGTTAGGATGCATTGCCACAGTACATTATAGTAGGAAGACTATTGCTAGAATAAATAGCTAGAATAATTATAATAATAACTATATTAAAAATAAAATAATAAAATGTCTATACATGATCATTATGTTAAAAAAAGGTCCAAACAAAAAACATGTTTACAAAAACAATAAGAGATTAAAAACAGTTACACTTTTCAAACCAAAGCCATTATTAATGCAGAAGAATTATAATAATAAAATAGAAATATGTTAATTTCACAGTTTGCGTCCTTATTGGTTCTCATGCTGGCTGGGAGGAACACTTATTGGGGCCATGCAGGGAGGGAAGGACAGAGATGGAGGTTAGTAGAACTACACTACCCAGAAGTCATTGCACCCCTCAGAGGCCCGGTCCAGAAACAACTTTGAGGCACTTCCACGTTTTGTGTTTGGCAGAGCAGACAAGTGTAAACAATATGGCGGAAGTTCCCTAAAGCCTAATAGTTAACCCTGTCCCCTATCCAGTCCCTTCAGATATTTGAACTTCTAGGGGCAAGGAGTTGTTTCTGGGCTGATAGTATGATCTGGGGTCATGCAAAAATTCCAAACTGTGTCCTTGGTAGGCTTGAGTTTATAGAACATGTTTCTGATTAACTACACTCAATGAACTACTCTTCCCATAGTCCTTTGTGCCACTTCTCTTCTGCAACCATCTTTCCAGCTACCTGACTTTCTGATAACACACATCAGTGAAAGGCTGTAGGGGCTTTTTCAGGTAGAAACTACGTAGAACAGACACAACTATCTGGCTTGTATAATCTATTCTAGAATCATATCAGCTCTGTTCTGTGTGTTTCGATCTTGGTTTTTATTCAGCCATACAGCAGCCTCTTTGTCCATTCCTGAGTCATTATAGGAACGCTCTCTGAACCCATTCCTAAAATCAGACTTTCACGTAAATCATGTTATTGAGATATTTGTGAGGAAAGTCTAGTTTTGTGTGTGGATCTCAAGACAGGATCCAGCACACTAAACTACACACGTGAAAAAAGAAACCCTCTCATTGGTTCATTTCTGGAGGACTCTGCCCATTTGGGCTTTGGCCAATCCCCCAGGTGTTCAACCAATGAGGTGAGAGATCTTCCTCAGGGCCCACCCCTTCTCTGATTATAATAATGTTCTGTGGAATCACAGTTGGCAGCTCTATCTTTTCACTCCTAAGAGAACCACACTACCCACAATCATATGAAGAGGGCAAAGGGGGCCATGATGTCACCATTCCCTAACGTTCCTAAATCCTCTATAGACTCTATATCCACCTCCAGCTATATAACTCTAATAGCTATTTACAGCTATATACAGATGTGGAGTGAAACTAATAGGAAGAGTACAACAGACAGGTTACAGGGTGACACAGCAGTGCAGAAAAAGAGACAATGTGCAAACCTCACGACACCCTACTCCCTATGTAGTGCACTACTTTTGACCAGAATCACATCAGGTGCCGCATGAGACACGCAGATAATGAGGTTTCTGTGGCACAGAGTACTGCTCTCTGTCTGCTTGGTATGCCTGTGTATTTATGTGTGTGTGTACTGTGTACAGTTTGTGTGTTTGTGTGTGCATGAGCCTCAGCAGTCTGACTCATGCAGAACGTGTGGGTCATCTCCACAGGGAACCTCTGACAGACACTTCATAAAACCGCATTAACACACACACTGAATATTGTGGGAGGATGGGGTAAAGGTGTCTGTGCTGATTCAAACTAACACTGTTGAGTGCACTACACACACACACACACACACGCGCGCACACACACACACACACACACACACACACACACACACACACACACACACACACACACACACACACACACACACACACACACACACACACACACACACACACACACACACACACACACACACACACACACACACACACACACACAACATACTAGTTTAATACTATTTGATGTAGAACGTTCCACATAATTCACTAAAATGTGGGTCAATCTGATCTGAATAATAGATGACTGTATACTTTATTATAGTTCTAGTGTAATACTGCACTATAACACTGTTTTCTAATCAGATCCAGAAACTTTTCCTGAGCATGTGATCTGAACAGGAACAACCCTGAGCCTTAGCTATAGCCTACAACTGGGGATCAGGTCAGGAGGTCAGGAAAACATTTGGGCCATAAGTATAACACAGCACATAGCAACACAACGTACCTTCTCAATACCCTATACACAGTGGTCACCAGGGATGTGGACCTTTCTCTTTCTAATTCAGTCAGTTCATTGTTTTTCAATGACAGATTTTTCCTTTCATGAACAGAATTTCAATGAATATTCTGAATTGAAAATGAACTCCAATCCCTGGTTGAAACTTGAATCAATTCCGTGCTTCTTTATTAGAGAGAGATATGAAGGGGTGTTTTCTACTTCTTTGGGTCCAACGGTGTTATTCCAGAAAGACAGTTTAGATCTGGGTTCCCTCACATAGTGTGTTCTAAATAGTACACTATATAGTGAATTACTAGTGAAGTACTTTAGATCAGAGCATAAAAAAGTAGTGCACTATATAGGGAACAGGGTGCCATTTGAGATGCAAACTTAACCTTTTTGTCTGTTTTGTTACAATACCGTGCTATATAACCAACCCACAGCCTTATGGTGACCTTAACACACGTTTAAATACTGTACACATTACAAGTCACCTGGAATAATAACTACAGGATAGCTGCTCCCTCCTTCCCCCACCTCTGTTCAAAATATATTGACAGTTATTTATTCTGCAAGATAGATAACGGAACATGGTAAAACAAAAACACAACGTCAATCAAATGATTGTGCTTTTAGCTCTCCTGTATAGTAAGAATTAGGATGACTTTGTCCATAAATGCTGATCTAGGATCAGTTTTGCATTCCCCCCTAATGGTTAAAGTTATGATTTGGGGAGTAAGCTGATCCTAGATCTGCGGGTTAGGGGCAACTTCCACCTGGAGTATATATTCTGTACTTTGACAAACAACCTTATTGCTTTACATAAACCAATAGAGGTGTTTGGGACAATAATATAATGACATTTACATAATAATAACACTCCTTTTTCATGTACATACTATGTAGGAATACACTTGGTAAATGACCACTGGTCTCCAAAAAGCATGTGTGTGCATTTATATTTGTGTGTGTGTGTGTGTGTGTGTGTGTGACATTAAGTGCAATGTGATGGTATTTGCATGGCATAAAACTAATCGAGTGTCTTCCCTCCGTCGAGTAGAGTCGTCACTCCATCCTCTCTGTGCTTCTCTGTGTACGAAGAGGATTCAGCAGCTTGGCATGGGAAACACAAAGCCAACAGAAAGGCTCCTCACATGAAACAACAAGGGCCAAAGCCAACCGACGCCAACATTCCCAGCGACATCATCCGCAGTATTCCCAGTCCAAATCCCACAACCACCTTTTCTAATACTTCTGCACATGTTCCAAGTCCACTCCAAACGTTTCAAGTCCATCGTCCGTCCAACCAAAGTCCAACTACCAAGTGTCCCAGGCAGACTTCTTAACATTTCAGTCCAACTACCAAGTGTCCCAGGCAGACTTCTTAACATTTCAGTCCAACTACCAAGTGTCCCAGGCAGACTTCTTAACATTTCAGTCCAACTACCAAGTGTCCCAGGCAGACTTCTTAACATTTCAGTCCAACTACCAAGTGTCCCAGGCAGACTTCTTAACATTTCACTCCAACTACCAAGTGTCCCAGGCAGACTTCTTAACATTTCAGTCCAACTACCAAGTGTCCCAGGCAGACTTCTTAACATTTCAGTCCAACTACCAAGTGTCCCAGGCAGACTTCTTAACATTTCACTCCAACTACCAAGTGTCCCAGGCAGACTTCTTAACATTTCAGTCCAACTACCAAGTGTCCCAGGTAGACTTCTTAACATTTCACTCCAACTACCAAGTGTCCCAGGCAGACTTCTTAACATTTCAGTCCAACTACCAAGTGTCCCAGGTAGACTTCTTAACATTTCACTCCAACTACCAAGTGTCCCAGGTAGACTTCTTAACATTTCACTCCAACTACCAAGTGTCCCAGGCAGACTTCTTAACATTTCAGTCCAACTACCAAGTGTCCCAGGCAGACTTCTTAACATTTCAGTCCAACTACCAAGTGTCCCAGGCAGACTTCTTAACATTTCACTCCAACTACCAAGTGTCCCAGGCAGACTTCTTAACATTTCACTCCAACTACCAAGTGTCCCAGGCAGACTTCTTAACATTTCAGTCCAACTACCAAGTGTCCCAGGCAGACTTCTTAACATTTCACTCCAACTACCAAGTGTCCCAGGCAGACTTCTTAACATTTCACTCCAACTACCAAGTGTCCCAGGCAGACTTCTTAACATTTCACTCCAACTACCAAGTGTCCCAGGCAGACTTCTTAACATTTCACTCCAACTACCACATCTTTCTTTCCCAGGTTCTCTTTCCTCGGATTCCAAGTCAGACATGAACCACTGCCCTTCCCTTGTTTTAACACTGAGCTAAAGTCTTAGAGGGATTGTTGATGGCACAAGTTCAACGTTTCTCCAGTTCAACTAATGATTTTAGAAGCCATTTTGAATGAGGAGTTAAGAGGATTCTCCATTTTGCATGATGACAGAGACGGTTAGGGGGGTATTACTGTCTGAGTCTTTCAGAGGTGCTAGGGAGGGAGGCCATGTATACATAGGATATGTACATTATGTTGGAGTGTCCCTAGTGTAACATCTAGTGACCTCGCCAAGAGGTTGGGACCTCACGGCGTAATGGCTGAGGTGTTGGACTGATGCTGACAGTTGCGGGTTCGAGTCGTGTTCAGACTACCCCCCCCCAAATCTTTTCACTACAGTGGGACTGTATGGATGTTTAGGACCCTGCTCAGGCAGACAGGAGATGAGAGAGGAGGATACTGAGAGGGAGAGGTATAGAACCCACCAGTGATCCTGAGGTCTCTTCACTCTCTTCTCTTTCTCTCCCTCTCCCATTCCTTCTCTTCTATCCTCACACTTTATGTTTTCCTTGTTACCTCCCTTCCTTCCTCCCTTCCTCCATCCCTCTCTCCTCTCCTCCTCTCTACATGACACTACATTTTCCCTTCAGTCTCTCAGCTCTGGACTGTTTTCCGGACCGTTTCCCGTCGATGTTGAGACTCATGTTTCTCTTCTTGTCCAGGTTGAGCAGCTCCTGGAACAGCTCGGTCACGTTGTGGTTGGTCTTAGCTGACGTCTCCATGAACGCACACTTCCACGTGGTCGCCTTGAAGACCACACAGTAGGATTATTAATAGGATTCATTTTATTATTGTTATTAACAGGAGAAAGTAGAACGGGAATTTGCTTTACAGTAATCGGCCCGACAATACCAGACCTGGGTAAAATATACAAATCAACTACTTTGAGGTGGGATTTATTTAACTTGGGGTTTGCACTTTTGTCACTATTCCAAACTGAATCGATATTTTAAAGTATTTGACATTATGTAGTTCTACTGAACCCAGGTCAGATGTTTAACGTTACCGACCTGTGCCTCTCCATCTTTAGTCTCCACCTCTCTCTGGGTCTCATCACTCTTGTTGCCCACCAACATGATGGGGATGGCCTCTATGCTCCCCTTTATGGCTATCACCTGGAGAACACAAGGAGAGATTACAACACATAGTCACCCACACAGTCACACACACACAGTCACACACACACAGTCACACACACACACACACACACACACACACACACACACACACACACAAACACACACACAAACACACACACACACACACACACACACACACACACACACACACACACACACACACACACACACACACACACACACACACACCTACCTGTTGGTAGATAGGTTTGAGTTCCTCCAGTGACTGTTTGCTGGTTACAGAGTAGACCAGTATGAAGGCATGTCCTTTAGATATGGACAGCCTCTGCATGGCAGGGAACTGGTGACTGCCTGTTGTATCAGTTATCTGGAGCGTACACACACTCTTATCACAGCTGATCACCTGTAGACACACACAAACATACACACACAATTAGTATCATTAGGATAATACATGATCATTCATTGAAAAACAACATTGCTTATACTCAATGCTCTTTTGATCACTAAGTTGGATCATTTGACTTGGTGCATCAGATCAGTGGATAAAATAGCCCTCTGGACACACTATATATGGTCATTACGTCTATACATCAGATAAAGCAGTTGGCCTACTGCCCATCCCTGATTACCTGTCAATGCATCCTTTTGTCTGAAACGACACCCTATTCTCTGAAGTGCACTATGTTCAGGCCATGGTCAAAGTAGTGGACTAAAGAGGGATTAGGGTGTTCCAGATGCAGCCTCGGTCTTCCTTCCTCTCCTCCTCCTCCTCTCCCTGTCTCACCTGTCGATAGGTGTCCTCCACAGTGGGAATATAGTTGTCCCTGTCTCACCTGTCGATAGGTGTCCTCCACAGTGGGAATATAGGTGTCCCTGAAGGTGCCTTTAACGAAGCGTAGGACCAGGGAGCTCTTCCCCACTCCCCCCGCTCCAAACACCACCACCCTGTAGTCATTACTCTGCTCAGGCATGCTGCCCCCTACTGCCTGGGCACAGGTATTAAAACAAGAGAGAGAGAAGAGAGAGAGAGAGAGAGAGAGTTATGTACTGTATGTACATACAGGCCACAGGCCACATGTACTGACTCCAGGTAGAGACAGACACATGTACTGACTCCAGGTAGAGACAGACACATGTACTGACTCCAGGTAGAGACAGACACATGTACTGACTCCAGGTAGAGACAGCCACATGTACTGACCCCAGGTAGAGACAGACACATGTACTGACTCCAGGTAGAGACAGACACATGTACTGACTCCAGGTAGAGACAGACACATGTACTGACTCCAGGTAGAGACAGACACATGTACTGACTCCAGGTAGAGACAGCCACATGTACTGACTCCAGGTAGAGACAGACACATGTACTGACCCCAGGTAGAGACAGACACATGTACTGACTCCAGGTAGAGACAGGCACATGTACTGACTCCAGGTAGAGACAGACACATGTACTGACTCCAGGTAGAGACAGACACATGTACTGACTCCAGGTAGAGACAGACACATGTACTGACCCCAGGTAGAGACAGACACATGTACTGACTCCAGGTAGAGACAGGCACATGTACTGACTCCAGGTAGAGACAGACACATGTACTGACTCCAGGTAGAGACAGACACATGTACTGACCCCAGGTGGAGACAGACACATGTACTGACAAGGGGGTATCCTTGATGAAACAAAAGCTTTTAACTACCGTTAACTTACCACAACTCATCTTTCTGTATCTGAACCTATTCCTCAAATACTATTCTGCATTCTTGGCAGTGTGTGTGTGTGTGTGCGCATGTATTATTGAACAGCTCTGGGGCTAAACCCTGTTATAAGGACCTCTAACACCAAATGACAACACTGGAATTACAATCCCACTTCAATCTAGAACAACACCACTAGGTGCAGACATACTAATATTTATGGACCAATGTGGGAATTTCAGTCTAAAGGTGCCCGTGCGCGCACACACACATACACCACACGCGCACACACACACACACACACACACACACACACACACACACACACACACACACACACACACACACACACACACACACACACACACACACACACACACACTTTCGTCCTTGACACTAGGGCACAGAGATTGATGACACTCTTACCAAATGGGACTGTCTCACTCTGACCATCTTTCTTTCCTCCCCTTCTCTGATGAATAGAGATGGAAGGATAGAGTGCTTTAATGAATGAATAGTGTAAATGCATCTGGACCAGCCTGGACCAGCCCAGCCAACTCTACATTAGGAGATCACTTTGGCACAGACCAATACTCCTCTACTCAGCATTTGTCCATCTCTCTCTTCTCCTCATCTCTCCTCTCATCTTCTCCCGTGTGTGTGTGCCTGACAGTCTCAGTGGTTAGCTTCCTGAGAGACTGACTGTCTGTCTGTCGCACACACACCTGTCAACTTTTTGTGTATGTGCAAATGTGCGTGTCGCCCCTATGAATGAATGCAGTTCCACACACACCCTTGGCTGACTTCTGCTGGCAGATCTTCTCTCTCTCAAACACACACACACACACACACACACACACACACACACACACACACACATACACACACACACACACACACACACACACACACACACACATACACACACACACATACACACACACACACACACACACACACACACACACACACACACACACACACACACACACACACACACACACACACACACAATTCCATACAGATGTATAGAATGGAACCAAACTCTGACTGGGTTTCTCCTGTTCACATCTAGTCACACACTGCTTCAATGCTTCATCTGTTCTGTCTGTGGGTGTGCATGCATGCGCGTGTCTGTGCATGGGTGTGATGGAGAGTGATGCAAACAGAGGAAATTAGCATTAAAATCTTGGTGTCCCGCATATATATATTTCACATTAGAAAGCTTTGTTTGTAGAACATTTAAAACCACTTCTTAACCTGTCTTCATCCCAGTTCTAGACAACAATCCCTTCATTCCATCAATTCAACAGATTTCTCCGACATTAAGATGGGCTTAGTGTGCGTGTGTGTATGTATATACAGTGGGGCAAAAAAGTATTTAGTAAGCCACCAATTGTGCAAGTTCTCCCACTTAAAAAGATGAGAGAGGCCTGTAATTTTCATCATAGGTACACTTCAACTATGACAGACAAAATGAGGAAAAAAAATCCAGAAAATCACATTGTAGGATTTTTAATGAATTTATTTGCAAATTATGGTGGAAAATAAGTATTTGGTCACCTACAAACAAGCAAGATTTCTGGCTCTCACAGACCTGTAACTTCTTCTTTAAGAGGCTCCTCTGTCCTCCACTCGTTACCTGTATTAATTGCACCTGTTTGAACTTGTTATCAGTATAAAAGACACCTGTCCACAACCTCAAACAGTCACACTCCAAACTCCACTATGGCCAAGACCAAAGAGCTGTCAAAGGACACCAGAAACAAAATGGTAGACCTGCACCAGGCTGGGAAGACTGAATCTGCAATAGGTAAGCAGCTTGGTTTGAAGAAATCAACTGTGGGAGCAATTATTAGGAAATGGAAGACATACAAGACCACTGATAATCTCCCTCGATCTGGGGCTCCACGCAAGATCTCACCCCGTGGGGTCAAAATGATCACAAGAACGGTGAGCAAAAATCCCAGAACCACACGGGGGGACCTAGTGAATGACATGCAGAGAGCTGGGACCAAAGTAACAAAGCCTACCATCAGTAACACACTACGCCGCCAGGGACTCAAATCCTGCAGTGCCAGACGTGTTCCCCTGATTAAGCCAGTACATGTCCAGGCCCGTCTGAAGTTTTCTAGAGAGCATTTGGATGATCCAGAAGAAGATTGGGAGAATGTCATATGGTCAGATGAAACCAAAATAACTTTTTGGTATAACTTTTTGTTGCATCCAAAGAACACCATACCTACTGTTTTATTTTATTTTTTTTATTTTACCTTTATTTAACCAGGCAAGTCGTGTTTCGACTGGAGGGGCAGAACGACAATGTACCTTGTCAGCTCGGGGGTTGCATCCAAAGAACACCATACCTACTGTGAAGCATGGGGGTGGAAACATCATGCTTTGGGGCTGTTTTTCTGCAAAGGGACCAGGACGACTGATCCGTTTAAAGGAAAGAATGAATGGGGCCATGTATCGTGAGATTTTGAGTGAAAACCTCCTTCCATCAGCAAGGGCATTGAAGATGAAACGTGGCGAGGTCTTTCACCATGACAATGATCCCAGACACACCGCCCGGGCAACGAAGGAGTGGCTTCGTAAGAAGCATTTCAAGGTCCTGGAGTGGCCTAGCCAGTCTCCAGATCTCAACCCCATAGAAAATCTTTGGAGGGAGTTGAAAGTCTGTGTTGCCCAGTAACAGCCCCAAAACATCACTGCTCTAGAGGAGATCTGCATGGAGGAAAGGGCCAAAATACCAGCAACAGTGTGTGAAAACCTTGTGAAGACTTACAGAAAACGTTTGACCTCTGTCATTGCCAACAAAGGGTATATAACAAAGTATTGAGATAAACTTTTGTTATTGACCAAATACTTATTTTCCACCATAATTTGCAAATAAATTCATTAAAAATCCTACAATGTGATTTTCTGGATTTTATTTCCATTTTGTCTGTCATAGTTGAAGTGTACCTATGATGAAAATTACAGGCCTCTCTCATCTTTTTAAGTGGGAAAACTTGCACAATTGGTGGCTGACTAAATACTTTAATATACTGTAAGCGTGTTTATGCATGTGTGTGTGTTACAGATTGCTCTACAGGGGTCTAGGCTTAGCAGCTAATCATTGAGCTTAACCTCTCTGTTTTCTGGACTGTCTGCATTGACCCAATTCCCAGGTCTTAACTTAGCAGCATGCCTCCTTCACACACACACACACACACACACACACACACACACACACACACACACACACACACACACACACACACACACACACACACACACACACACACACACACACACACTAGACTATGCTGATCCTGACATACACAATCCATGCTCCTGCTGGTCAGTATCTGGGGGACATGCAGGAGAGAAGCAGACAGACAGACAGCAGGAGAGGAGCAGACAGACAGACAGCAGGAGAGGAGTGGACAGACAGACAGCAGGAGAGGAGCAGACAGACAGACAGCAGGAGAGGAGTGGACAGACAGACAGCAGGAGAGAAGCAGACAGACAGACAGCAGGAGAGGAGTGGACAGACAGACAGCAGGAGAGGAGCAGACAGACAGACAGCAGGAGAGGAGTGGACAGACAGACAGACCACAGGACAGGAGCAGACAGACAGACAGCAAGAGAGGCACAGCACTTCAACCAGTGTGAGCCGAGGTGCAGCCAAAATTCACATGAACATTAAAGGAAATAGGTGCCACTCATAAAAACGTGTTTATTATACTTTCAGGACACTCATGTGCCATTCTTAGAAAGGACATCAGAAACTCAGGCCCTTGCTGGTCACCATATCCCCATGCTAGAAAGGACATCAGAAACTCAGGCCCTTGTTGGTCACCATATCCCCATGCTAGAAAGGACATCAGTAATTCAGGCCCTTGTCGGTCACCATATCCCCATGCTAGAAAGGACATCAGTAAATCAGGCCCTTGTTGGTCACCATATCCCCATGCTAGAAAGGACCTCAGTAATTCAGGCCCTTGTTGGTCACCATATCCCCATGCTAGAAAGGACATCAGTAATTCAGGCCCTTGTTTGTCACCATATCCCCATGCTAGAAAGGACATCAGTAATTCAGGCCCTTGTTGGTCACCATATCCCCATGCTAGAAAGGACATCAGTAATTCAGGCCCTTGTTGGTCAGCATATCCCCATGCTAGAAAGGACATCAGTAATTCAGGCCCTTGTTGGTCAGCATATCCCCATGCTAGAAAGGACAGTAGTAAGAACAATTACTAACCCTAACTCTGATGTGTCCACTCATCATAGCTCAGTCCACAAACGGTTATGATGCAACCATAACGTGGGCATGGAAGATGACACACACATTTCCTCCAACACCCACCTACACACACTCAGCCATGGTCCAATCTCTCTTTACTACCATCTGCTACACTACAAAGCTTAATCACTGGAATTACTGTCATCCCTCCCCCTCTCCTTCTTTCTCCCTCCTACTATGAACCCAAACAAACACAAGGACCGGGAACAAACAAACAAACAAACACACACACACACACACACACACACACACACACACACACACACACACACACACACACACACACACACACACACACACACACACACACTCTTACAGCAAGGATAGTCATGGAAGAAAGCCTGCCATAAACAGCACACATAACGTTAATCGGGCAAGCATACACTGACTGTCCAGATGGACCCCCTGAAAATATGAAGCGATTAAAAATGGTTTAGCATTGGCTTACTGTTAGTCAGACTGTGAGTCACGTTGCCATCATGTTGGTGGAATGTAGCCTACTGTGTGTGTGTGTGTGTGTGTGTGTGTGTGTGTGTGTGTGTGTGTGTGTGTGTGTGTGTGTGTGTGTGTGTGTGTGTGTGTGTGTGTGTGTGTGTGAGTGTGTGTGTGTGTGTGTAATAATGCATGTCGGGCTTGAAACAGGGTATGCTATAGGGAAATAAGAGTTAAAAACGACCTCGTTTGTTGTCAGTGGGTCTAGAATACGACATCACAGGCTAACCTACTCTGCCCCTTTCATTCATAAAATACCACAGGAAGAAGAAACGCCATCTCGCTTTGGTGGCATAATTTCACAGGCGCATCACATCCTCCAAATCCTCAAAACGAGACATGTTAGATCCCTGCATAGAATATCATACTCTCTCCCTCTCGCGCATTCCTGACGATATTTCACACCGTTTATGACGCAGTAACAGCAACATACATGTACAGATGAATTTTAACATATGGTAGAAATAACATGAACGGTTTGCAATCAAAAAACTGCTGCCCCATATTTACCAAGGCAAGAATCGCGTGCGTAACCGTCCAAGAGAGGCAACGCCACACAATATCAACATTCTCTTACTGACATAGACTAACGGATTTGTCAAAAGATGGATCTGGTTAAGTGTTACATACCTGAACTTGATGTGTAGTCCTGTTTTAGTGGCTGTCGTCTGACAACACGTTTGTAAGGCAAAACGCTGAGTTTTAAAGCATTTTATACTATTCATGTAGAAATCTCATGTCGTCCGCGAATTCACAGCCCGTGTTCTCTCTCTCACTATCTCTCTCGTTGTTGAAGCTATATTTATCTCTTTCTCTCTCTACTTGATATTCCCATACACTACAGTTCTAGTGCCACGATGTCTTTCTTCCCTCCCTCTATCGGTATGTCTCCATCTATACCAGTCTCCATCGATCCCTCTATGGCTTGCGGATCATCGCGTCATCACACAACACTCATACACACACAGAAACGCACAGATAGGCCTAACGTTTTAGCGACTGAAAACGCAGGACAGGCACGGTTTCGTGAATTACCGAGTTTTTATTTCAGCATATCAAGTGAAGTCATACTTTAGTCAGATTGCCGAATTAACAGCTAAATATGTTTTAGCAGTAAACTGAAGAAAAGGACCCTTCTAGCTGCATCCCAGTGTCCCTCCATAGCCGCAGGAAGTAGGGGTGCTGAAGATGATCTCCACTTATTTATAGCCTATAGCTTATATTTTGTGGTTAAACAAAAATGGTCGCTAAGCCTACTGCATGATCAGACCTAACCATAAAGGTCTATTGCTTTTTTATTTGCTAAAGGCACAGTTTCAAATTAAAGTCAGCTGTCAGATTTGGGTATCGTTATTAAAGACTTTCAGGTTGATGCTTAAACCACAGCCCATTCAACTGTTACCCAATAGTCCTTTGGCGCCAACTGCTTGGGTAGGGTCCAGTCATCCACAGCCATACACAAAGTTCAGTAAACTTTTTCAAATGTAGATCCTAGAATGCCATCTTGGCATAAAAAATTTAAAGAATCACATTCTGAGTGGACATTGGCATGGAGTGTAGAGGTCGACCGATTAATCGGAATGGCCGATTAATTAGGGCCGATTTCAAGTTTTCATAACAATCGGAAATTTATATTTTTGGACGTCAATTTTGCCAATTTTGATTTTATTTATTTATTATTATTTATTTTTTACAACTTTATTTAACCTTTTTGGCATTTTCACTTTTGGATGAATAGCATGCACAGAGTGAACTGCCTCCTACACAGTCCCAGATGCTAACATATGCATAGTATTATTAGTATTGGATAGAAAACACTCTTTCATAAATAATGAACTTTATGGAACAAATCAGTCATTTATTGTCGAACTGGGATTCCTGGGAGGACCTTCTGATGAAGATCATCAAAGGTAAGGGAATATTTATGGTGTTGTTTCTAACTTTGTTGATTCCAAAATGGCGGATATTCCTCTGGCTGTTTTGGGTTCTGAGCGCCGTTCTCAGATTATGCTTTTTCCGTAATTTTTTTTGTTGAAATCTGACACAGCGGTTGAATTTTTAGAAGAAGTCTATCTTTAATTCTGTGAATAGCACTTTTATCTTTTGTCAATGCTTATGAGTATTTCTGCAAAATCACTTGATGTTTTGGAATCAAAACATTACTGCACGTAACGCGCCAATGTAAACTGAGATTTTTGGATATAAATATGCACATTATCAAACAAAACATACATGTATTGTGTAACATGATGTCCTATGAGTGTCATCTGATGAATATCATCCATTACAAAAAACAATCAGTCAATCATAATCACTAGTTATAACTACATATGGTTGATGATATTACTAGTTTATCTAGCGTGTCCTGCGTTGCATATAATCGATGCGGTGCGCATTCGCGAAAAAGGACTGTCGTTGCTCCAATGTGTCCCTAACCATAAACATCAATGCCTTTCTTAAAATAAATACACAGAAGTATATATTTTTAAACCTGCATATTTAGCTAAAAGAAAGGTTAGCAGGCAATATTAACCAGGTGAAATTGTGTCACTTCTCGAGTTCATTGCATGCAGAGTCAGGGTATATGCAACAGTTTGGGCCGCCTGGCTCATTGCGAACTAATTTGCCAGAATTTTACGTAATTATGACATAACATTGAAGGTTGTGAAATGTATCAGGAATATTTAGACTTAGGGATGCCATCCGATAGATAAAATACGGAACGGTTCCGTGTTTCACTGAAAGAATAAACGTTTTGTTTTCTAAATGAGTTTCCGGATTTGACCATATTAATGACCTAAGGCTCGTATTTCTGTGTGTTGTGTTATAATTAAGTCTGTGACTTGATAGAGCAGTCTGACTGAGCGGTGGTAGGCACCAGCAGGCTCGTAAGCATTCATTCAAACAGCACTTTCGTGCGTTTTGCCAGCAGGACGTCACTGTGCTTCAAGCATTGCGCTGTTTATGACTTCAAGCCTATCAACTCCCAAGATGAGGCTGGTGTAACCGATGTGAAAGGGCTAGCTAGTTAGCGGGGTGCTGCTAATAGCGTTTCAAACGTCACTCGCTCTGAGACTTGGAGTAGTTGTTCCCCTTGCTCTGCATGGGTAACGCTGCTTCGAGGGTGGCTGTTGTTGATGTGTTCCTGGTTCGAGCCCAGGTAGTGGCGAGGAGAGGGATGGGAGCTATACTGTTACACTGGCAATACTAAAGTGCCTATAAGAACATCCAGTAGTCAAAGGTTAATGAAATACAAATGGTATAGAGAAAAATAGTCCTATAATTCCTGTAATAACCTAAAACCTCTTACCTGGAAATATTGAAGACTCATCTTAAAAGGAACAACCAGCTTTCATATGTTCTCATGTTCTGAGCAAGGAACTTAAACGTTAGCTTTCTTACATGGCACATATTGCACTTTTACTTTCTTCTCCAAAACTTTGTTTTTGCATTATTTAAACCAAATTTGACATGTTTCATCATGAGGCTAAATTGATTTTGATGTATTATATTAAGTGTTCATTCAGTATTGTTGTAATTGTCATTATTACAAATATATATATATATATATATATATATATATATTTTCTTTTAAATCGGCATCAGCTTTTTCTGGTCCTCCAATAATCGGTATCGGTGTTGAAAAATCATAATCGGTCGACCTCTAATGGAGTGTGTGGTGTTTGCAGCACCCCAGGACCAGGTCACCAGGACTGGAACTAAAGCTTTGAACCCTGTACATTTTAGCATTTTATGTCTATCCTTGCTTCCCTAACTTTCTGCCTCTCTCACCATCCCCCGCTTAGGTGGCCACCAGTCTGTGAGCCTAAGCGGGGGATGGTGAGAGAGGCAGAAAGTTAGGGAAGCAAGGATACAGACATAAAATGCAATGGGCCAGGATCTAACCACCAGTCCACACACTGACCCGCCCACCAGACCCCTCCGATCCATCCACTCCAATGTCCTACCCTGCGATCACTCCACCATTTCTCATGGCTGTCACTCCTACCTACCCTGTTGAACTCCCTGTTTTACTGCTGTCTTAACCCCATGTATTTCCCTGTAGCCTACTCTAGCTTGCCCCTTCATGTTGTGTCAATGTATACTCTGTATGCCTGCAGTTTGTTTCTGATTTCTTTGCCATTTGTTTTACATTATAATTTGGATTGTAAAGTGTATTAAGACATGTTTAAATGCACTTTAAATAAAGTGATTTGATCTGTATCTCCCCAGGACCAGCGCTGGAACTAAAGCCTGTACTACCTGTAAAGAGTGTTTGTCTCCCTCCGTCAGTGAATTAGAGTACTGCAAGGCCTACACACCACAGTCCCCCAGGGAATCTCAAGACCACACACACACGTGTGCATGGACAGCAAAGGCAGTCTCCAGAGTAAGGGAACAGCTGGGGAGAAAAGCCTCAGGGAGGAAGGGAGAGAGAGTACAGGATGAGTTAGCAGAGCATTGCATGTCTATCACCCCCAGTCTGGCCTCTATGGTTTGATTAAAGAAAGTGCATTTAGACTTGCCAGGTTCCCACATTACTACACAAAACAGAGAAAACACCACAGTCCCTGTGGCAGTGTGTGTGTGGCCATTATCAGTCTGTCAGTTTAGTCAGACATGACACTCCCAGCATGGACACAAGAGCCATCCCATTCAGACTCCTGAGCGTTCACCAAAACGCATCCCGAATGATTTAACTTCCTGTATACCAGTAAATGTACTGTGCACAGGTCAACTCAACATCTTGGTGCAGGGCTATTCCACTCCAGCCTTGACATATGCAGTACTGCTGGTTTTCCTTTCTCCGTGGTAGTTCAATTGATAACATAGGGTGTATGACAAAGTAGGATCAATGTGTTAGCCATCTTTCCTAAATAGTCTGAAATAAATTCATATTTCAGAATTCGTAAAGAACTGAGAAAGGCACGGTGTAACGGACTCCAGTTGAGGAAAAGCGTGAACAGAGTACAAACGGCACACAAGTTCCAGTTTGATTTATTAAAGATGAGAAGAGACCGTGCTAAACAAAAATACTTTCTAGTTCAGTTTACATACATAAATATTCATTTTGTTCAGGCAAGGTGATGGAGTAAACATCTTTGGCACAGATCTGCAGACATTGTGGAGACATGCTACTGTATGCACTAATTACAAGAGACTGAAATAACATGGCTACTTTGTAGGAAATGACCCAGCTCAGAACAGCTCCATCCAAACATACCCCTTAGCATCTACTCCCTAGACACTTCCATTAGCCCTACTGGTACCATGTTTCCCAATCCATTAATATAGGGACATTTTTGTTCTAGCCCAGCACTAACCCACCATCTGATTTATTGAATCTGGTGTGTTAGTGCTGGGGTAGGTCAAAGGGGAATAGGCTAAGGGTGGATTTGTGAAGTCAACATGGCTCCGTCGAGAGAGAGTCCGCTGATTCACAGACGTCTACACACATGGGTTTCCTGGCAGTAGGCTACAGATTACATGAAGACATTCACATTGTTTAGAGGTCAGATGGATTGTGTAGTGGCTACCCTAAGCTTCTGGTTGCATTCCATCCAGTCTTTAAAAACAGTCATGCTGTGCAGATTATCAGATGCTACAATGCCTGGATTATCGGAATCTCATAAGATTGATACATGCGACTTAAAAAGACAGACTAGAAAGCAGAAAATGCCTTTTCCCTTTTCTGTTTGCTGCAGGGTGGTCACCGGCAACTGATCACATGACAGGATCCATTACCTTCCTTCATCATGGGACATTACACATGATGTGGTTCTGTGTGTTTAGTGTAGTCGAGGTGTCTGAGGCTTGTGGTCATACATCGGTCTGTCACTGGTTCTTGTCATTCAGGAGGGCCTGGTTGACAGCTGGAGAGAAAAACATTAGTTATTAGTTTGACTGACAGATCTGGTGACCATGTGTGTACAGCTAGATTTACATTGCTGAGATGCGGGATAACTAAGTATCGTACTTGATGATTGTGGACTTCAGGAAACAGCAGAGGGAACACCCCCCTCCCTATCCACATCGATGGAACAGTAGTGGAGAGGGTAGCAAGTTTTAAGTTCCTCGGCATACACATCACAGACAAACTGAATTGGTCCACTCACACAGACAGCATCGTGAAGAAGGCGCAGCAGCGCCTCTTCAACCTCAGGAGGCTGAAGAAATTCGGCTTGTCACCAAAAGCACTCACAAACTTCTACAGATGCACAATCGAGAGCATCCTGGCGGGCTGTATCACCGCCTGGTATGGCAACTGCACCGCCCTCAACCGCAAGGCTCTCCAGAGGGTAGTGAGGTCTGCACAACGCATCACCGGGGGCAAACTACCTGCCCTCCAGGACACCTACACCACCCGATGTCACAGGAAGGCCATAAAGATCATCAAGGACATCAACCACCCGAGCCACTGCCTGTTCACCCCGCTATCATCCAGAAGGCGAGGTCAGTACAGGTGCATCAAAGCTGGGACCGAGAGACTGAAAAACAGCTTCTATCTCAAGGCCATCAGACTGTTAAACAGCCACCACTAACACTGAGTGGCTGCTGCCAACACACTGACACTGACTCAACTCCAGCCACTTTAATAATGGGAATTGATGGGAAATGATGTAAATATATCACTAGCCACTATAAACAATGCTACCTTATATAATGTTACTTACCCTACATTATTCATCTCATATGCATACGTATATACTGTACTCTATATCATCGACTGTATCCTTATGTAATACATGTATCACTAGCCACTTTAAACTATGCCACTTGTTTACATACTCATCTCATTTGGACATACTGTACTCGATACCATCTACTGTATCTTGCCTATGCTGCTCTGTACCATCACTCATTCATATATCCTTATGTACATATTCTTTATCCCCTTACACTGTGTACAAGACAGTAGTTTTGGAATTGTTAGTTAGATTACTTGTTATTACTGCATTGTCGGAACTAGAAGCACAAGCATTTCGCTACACTCGCATTAACATCTGCTAACCATGTGTATGTGACAAATAAAATTTGATTTGATTTGACATTGCTGAGATGCGGGATAACTAAGTATCGTACTTGACATGCGAATTAGAGTTCGGAGCAGTCCGACTGCTTCAGATGCCTTTTCTGAAGCAGTCAGATTCTCACAGATCATTTTTTAGCTCAACGTGCAGTCACTTTACATTTGAACGAGCCATGGGTGACCATTACTCTAACAGTATTAATTTGCCTCGGCTATGTTGGGGGGGAAAACTGAGGTGTCGGGCGCTGGGAATGTCATTTCCACAATATAAATCTAACTTGTGTGTCTGTGCCTCACCTTCTTTAGTGACAGTGTCAGCCATGTTCTTGGCCTTATCACTCAGGTTGTTGACGACACTGTCCAGGGTGGCCTGGTGTCTGAGGAACACGGGACGGACCACACGGTAGTAGAGAATAGCAGAACCGTTCCACGTCACCGGAGCCATACACCACACCAGGAACAAACACTGTAGGAAAGGGGGATTGAGAGAGAGATTCTATGATGATGTTCTTTTGGCCTCCTGTTTATTGAATGTTACACACAAGTACCTTGCCAGCATAGTAGAAGGGGAACCAGGAGAGGAAGATGTCAGAGAAAGCCTCTGCAATACTGAAGAATCCGTAGACCACCCAGTAGGTCAACCACTGAGTGTCATCCTCTTTCTTCTTACTCTCTATGGCCTTGATTCTGATTGGACAACAGGAAAAGTGATGAATGGAAATACATAATTTAAATAAATAATGTTTAACCCTTCACCTGGAGCATATGATGTGAGCATCATAACACCACTTCTTATATATGTTTTGAGGTGCTACTTACGAGAGGTACGCTGGGTAGACAAAGCCAATCAGGTTACAGAGGAGAGAGGCTCCATAGCCAAACAACAGATACAAACTGATCAGAGAGACCACACCTAGAGACAGAGAGATTCATACCAGATATCTGTCAATCTGGAAACATTTCAAAGCATCTTCATATAATGAAACGTCTGTGTGTTAGAGCAGGATGTTGGATGAATAAACAGGACAAGGCGTCATGTGAAACAATTAAAACGCTGACATTGACAAATTCAACGTTGATGTACATAAGACACCTAGTGTAACCATGTGGAATATGAACCATGGAACAGAAGTGAGATTCCACAGATACTGGTCCGCTCTAACCTAAACCAACAAACTAGCAACTACATTAACCTACAGCCGTGAACGTCACGGTCTGTCAAATGAACCCTTCAAACATTTCAGTCAACGAACGTACAATGGATTCCCATGTAAAAAAAAAACTAGGCTCAATCTGAGTTTTAGAGCTGGACAGAGATAAGGAGACAAGCAGCTGCTGCCTGCTATTGTAACCCTAGCAAGCAGGAAAACGGCTTTTGTTTGGTTTAGCGCCTGTTTGCATAGGGAAATCATTTAGACCTATGGCACCAGGCTTTTCCTCTGCAGGTTGTCACATCAGTTATAGTACAATACACCAATCTAACCAAAAATCAATACACCTCATGATCTTTAAGACTGATGACCAGTGTCAGTTATGGGCAGAAGGCTATATATGGTCACAAAACTATGATTTGGAAAAGCAACGATGGGGCACATTGAAATTAATCTCAAATGTGTCAATGGTGTTTTGTTAAATTCCTGATTTGGAGTGCATCCAGTGTTGGTCATCCACAAACATGCTGCCACTCCCCACATACGGACCGGGACGCTACAGACATCAAAAACCCATTCTCCATAACAGGAAAAACAGAAGAGAGGCTGTTTGAATACCTTGCTATAAGAGTCCTTCATTGCCATGCTGCTTGAAGTAGCCAAGTCGCAGAGTAAAGCCAAGTCGCAGAGTAAAGCCAAGCCGCAGAGTAAAGCCAAGCCAAGTAGCAGAGTAAAGAGGGTTACATAGGCAGACCTGTCAACCTTGGGAATTTCCCTGAGCCCTAGTTTGGACATGACAATAGTCCTAGGCATCATTAATATAGTGACTAGCCAGTGCCTTCCCCTTCCTCCACCCAACAGCTTAGGTTGCCCAGTGGACAACGTCTGAATGGTGGTGATGTGATCAGAGTCCCTCCACAGGCAGCGGTAGTGCAGACAGTCCCTCTCTGACGTTGATGGAAGACTAATGGGCTGGGGTTCCTTCTCCAGAAGAGCTAAACTACATAGTATAGCCTACCGGAAACTTCTCTAAGCTCCCGGTACTGAACACACATTGGCAATAGAGAATTTCACTTCATACCTGACCAGACCAAGGCGCACACACCTCTAAGGTATATTGACACACACACACTCTTTTTTTGCATATTATGTCCAGTTAGTTCAGTAGTAAACAGAAAGCCCATCACTGCCCAATGTAAAATTATGTTGTTGCTCTCGGGACAGTTCCATTAACATCAGTACTGGCAGACCTTGTGTCAATAACACCTAAAAGGACAACATAACAGAACTAGCCTAGTCTCAGATCTGCTCGTGCTCTTGTCAATGTCAACAATGTCAGTGAATGAGTAGGCATTACGGCACAAACAGACAGGCACAACCTCTGAAGGAGCCCAACTCAACTGAAGACAGCAGGTCACCTTAAAATCTACCATCTCAACATAGCAGTTGGTATTTCTGTAGGAGGTACATATACACCCCTTGGCTAGGGACCAGCTGCTAGCTAGACATTAGAAGCGGCTAAATCGACCACTAACAGTGGATTAACTGTAGTCTAGGCCTCTCTGACCTTCGCGAGTTCAAATGAGTGTCGAAAAATAATCTTGTTGGCAGCCTAGGCCTATATGGTCATCAAGTCACGTTAAAACAATATTTGGTCTGGTGACACCGTTCGTCTTCTGTAGTTTGTTTGTGTTAGGCCTAACTGGGCTAGTTTGCGTTACCGTTTATCAGCTACAACGGTTGCTGGTAGGTTGGTTGGTTAGTTAGTTGTTTTGCTGACATGTCACATTAACGGTCATATGTGCTGACCTTGCCAAACCAGCCAACGTGGCAAAACGAGAAAGTGGCAAAGTCTGGCAAAGTCCTACATTGCAAGTGGATTTAATATAAACTATTACCTGAAGCGATATATTTCTTCTGTATCCCAGTTTTCTCCTCCACCGTTGCTAGGAGATCTGTCACAAAGTTATTTTTATTCAACAAAGCCTCATAGCGGTTATGAAGTTGGGCAAACATTGTTGTGGTGGCGCCGTGTTGTTGATGTTTGGATGCGTAGCCTACACAAACCCAACCAAATTGTCACGGTCAATTTTTAACAAGCGAAAAACGTTCAAACTTTAAACATATGAAATAAATGACACACCGAATTATTAGTGCGCGACTACAAGCTGTTGGGAATATGATTCCAGGCGAAGCAAACGAGCGAGAGGGACGAGTTTTATTAAGGTACAACCAATCAGAAAACGACTTTGTTGCCAACTAGTTGAAGCAACAGGTGATGAAATTCCATTTTTATTGCCGGCAGTAAAGTCCAGTTAACCATTATGCTCCTATTATCTGGTGAGTGGTGACTTTTATACTTTTCTGTTATTGCTAGGGTCATGTATTTTGGACTATGTCATGTGACCTAGATTTGAACATTTATTTGAAGCTTTTTCCAAAAATGAGAATTAGACCAAAAATGAAATAAATAGTTTGAGGATGGTGCTGGACTATCTGTCATAAAAAGAAAAGGGGACAGTTTGATGAAAAAGCTTTAAACAAAGGTTAAAGTCCAGGTCATGTGACATGATTGTCCAAAACACAGGGCCCTAGTCATTGCACATCTATCTAGTTATTTATGTCAAAAAAGCTATAGAAGAGCTTACAGGGCCAGTCTGGATTCTACAAACAGCTGACCCTGCCACTGTTTGACAAATAACTTTATTCTCTGTCTGAACTGAACTTCAGCATGATGCCATTTTAGCACAAGAGGGCACCATCAACCTGCAAATATGAGAGTCATCACTGTACAGTAGTTAGTAAGGCTCCTGTTGGGCTAGGCATCACCTGTAGGCCTACTCATTTGTGCAGTCTGTTGGATCCTGGCTATTAACATTTGAGGGATGGTATACCAGCGGGAGGTTCATCCAAAAATCAAAAAACATTTGGGCTCAGCTTGACATAACACTTTGGATGTAATATAATGTCTGACACATGTTTTTATTTGGTGGTGAACCTACCCTTTAATACATGATTTAGTTATCCTCCTATAGTTGACCCCTAGAATGGAATGACTCATAGCTAACAGCAAAATAACAGATATAAAAGTTATCTCTGTCTCCTCTCTCTCTTTCACACCCAGCAGGTGTGTTTGCCGATAGAGGGGTGTTTTGCATAGCTGTTGTGCCTCACTGCTCCTGACACTAAGACTGCAGTGTTATCATCGTTGTGTCCAGTCAGTCTTCTTAGAGTCACAGATGAGGAAGATGCTGATCATGCTAGCGTTCCTCCTGACTCTCAGCATCTCATTGTGGTCTACTGGTTTTAACAGGTTTTAATGGGCTTCTATATGTTTGCACGTGGAACACGATTCCAATGCCTTTATTTGGATTATTGTGACTACTCAAAGCAAATTATTCACTGTTTCCATTTCAGAGTCATCTGCACAAAGTGTCCGGAATCAAGATGATAAACCAATGTCTGTTCGTCTGGGAGAGTGTTTATATCAGTGCTGTTGCAAGTTCAACCAGTATTGGTGATGGCATGAGCTGGTACCTGCTGAAATCTGGACAGGCTCCTAAACTCCTCATCTATAATGTAAAAACCCTTCAGTCTGGAACACCATCTAGATTCAGTGGCAGTAGATCAGGTACTGAGTACACTCTTACAATCACTGGTGAAGAGCTGAAGATACATGAGATTATAGCACCCCAGAGCTCTTCACACAGTGATTTTAGAGTCATACAAAAACCTTGCGCAGTCAGACTGCACAGAGACTGTACTGCTGTCGTTCGCACCTACTGCGGGTGCCGAGGGGCAACAGTCATGACATGGAAAACTGGTCCACTGAACACAGAATTGAGATCCTCACACAGCGTTTGACAGTCCCACACCAGGACAACGCTACTCATGACAGGAGCATAGGTCACACAACCACCTCCTCTACACAACCATAACCATTACTTCACCTCCATATAGAAACCACCACTTCACTACCACACCATTGACCTTCCTCTGTCTGCTTTTTCTCTGTTTTTATTTGATTTGTAGCTAGCTCTCCAGGACCAAGGCTACAACTAAAGCCAGAACTGCCTGTAAAGAGTGTTGGGCTCCATGTCAGTAGGAGAAAAGCCCCAGGGAGGGAGGGAGAAACAGGGATTAGTTAGATATGCAATGCTCTGCTAGCCACCCCAACACACACAGTCTCATGAGGACCGTTACAGAAAGGAAGACCCAGAGTTGCAGCCCAAATAAATGCTTCACAGAGTTCAAGTAACAGACATGTCTCAACATCAACTGTTCAGAGGAGACTGTGTGAATCAGGCCTTCGTGGTCAAATTGCTGCAAAGAAACCACTAATAAAGGACACCAATAAGAGGAAGAGACTTGGTTGGGCCAAGAAACACGAGCAATGGACATTAGACCGGTGGAAATCTGTCTTTTGAGTCCATGTCTTTGTGAGACACAGAGTAGGTGAATGGATGATCCCCGCATGTGTAGTTCCCATAGTGAAGCATGGAGGAGGTGTTATGGTGTGGGGTGCTTTGCTGGTGACACTGTCTGTGATTTATTTAGACTTAAAGGCACACTTAACCAGCATGGCTACCACAGCATTCTGCACCGATCCGCCATCCCATCTGGTTTGCACTTAGTGGGATTATTATTTGTTTTTCATCACACCTCCAGGCTGTGTAAGGGCTATTTGAACAAGAAGGAGAGTGATGGAGTGCTGCATCAGATGACCTGGCCTCCACAATCACCCGATCTCATCCCAATTGAGATGGTTTGGGATGAGTTGGACTGCAGAGTGAAGGAAAAGCAGCCAACAAGTGCTCAGCATGTGTGGGAACTCCTTCAAGACTGTTGGAAAAGTATTCCAGGTGAAGCTGGTTGAGAGAATGCCAAGAGTGTGCAAAGCTGTCATCCAGGCAAAGGGTGGCTACTTCATCAAATATAAACACTTTTTAATAACACTTTTTTGGTGACTACATGATTCCATATGTGTTATGTCATAGTTTTGATGTCTTCACTATTATTCTACAATGTAGAAAATAGTACAAATAAAGCCTTGAATGAGTAGGTGTGTCCAAACGTTTGACTGGTAATGCATATGTCAAATCATCTTCATATCATGATTCATCTTCTTTGTGTGTGTGTGTGTGTGTGTGTGTGTGTGTGTGTGTGTGTGTGTGTGTGTGTGTGTGTGTGTGTGTGTGTGTGTGTGTGTGTGTGTGTGTTAAAGCGGGATGTTGGATGAATAAACACAAAGGTGTCGCGGGAAACTCAATTAAAATGCTAACATTCAAATTAAAAGGTAATATATGCAAATAAGACACAGAAATATCTAGTGTAACCATGTATAATGTGAAACATGGAACAGGAGTGTGAGATTCTACATATACTGATCTGCTCTAACCTCTAAAACCGACAGACTAGCAACTACATTTACTCTGCAAACCAGGCCCAGGGAGTGTACCCTACAGCCTTAAACGTTTGTCTGTCCGTCAAATCAATTATTCACACGTTTCAGTCAACGTAGCCTATGTACAATGGATTTACCCCCCCAAAAACTTGTCTAAATATGTTTTTGACAGTCCGAGCTGGACAGAGACACAAACAGACAAATAGGAGAGAAGCAGCTGCTGCTAGACAGCAAGTAAATCATACATTCAGTGGACAGTTTATTAGGTACACCCATCTAGTACCGTGTCCTTTGCTTCCAGAACAGCCTGAATTCATTGGGGGCATGGAAACGTTTGTCAATTGGTATCAAAGGACCTAACGTGTGTCAGGAAAATATGACACCTCCGCCACCAGCCTGTACCTTTGACACCAGGCAGGATGGGACCATGGACTCATGCTGCTTACTCCAAGTCTTGACTCTGCCATTAGCATTACGCAGCAGGAACCGGGATTCGTCGGACCAGGTAATGTTTTTCCACTTCTCAATCGTCCAATGTTGGTGATCCTGTGCCCACTGGAGCACCTTCTTGTTTGTTTTTTTACTGTTTGTTTGATTTTGCCTGTTTGTGGCCCGCCTGTTATCTTGCACAATTATTGACATTCTCCTTTAACCGCTCATCAATGAGCTGTTTTCACCCACAGGACTTCTTCTGACTGGAGGATTTTTGTTTGTCGCACCATTCTCAGTAAACCCTAGACACTTGTCGTGACGTGACTATCATTAATCTGATGACTGTTATTTATTTTATCAACTAACTATGTTTAATTGTTACTAGATTTAAATCAATCAGGTAACAATTAACTCATTAAGAATTTGGGGCACCACGGAAGAAGTTGTTTAACGAGATACAATCTCGTTAAAGATCAAAAGGTCAGAGGTCAGTTCCCCAGGGAAGAGAGTCAGTCCAAACTGAACATGCCACCAGACTGCCTGTCACTTTATTGTAGCCAGCTTTTTGTTTTCTTGCCAAAGAGACTAGTTGACAAAGTTCTACGGTCAAAGTTTACATCCCTAGTGCCACTAGATTGACATGAGGAAGAATTAGATAGCTTGTGATGTACAGCTGAATATTAATCAGAAATTCATCAGGAATCAGCACTGAGACAGATTCATTAGGAATTCATCAGGAATCAGTACCGAGACAGATTCATTAGGAATTCATCAGGAATCAGTACTGAGCCAGATTATACATTAATTCATGAGGAATCAGCACTGAGACAGATTCAACATGAATTCATCAGGAATCAGCACTGAGACAGATTCATTAGGAATTCATCAGGAATCAGTACCGAGCCAGATTATACATTAATTCATGAGGAATCAGCACTGAGACAGATTCAACATGAATTCATCAGGAATCAGCACTGAGACAGATTCAACATGAATTCATCAAGAATCAGCACTGAGACAGATTCATTAGGAATTCATCAGGAATCAGTACCGAGCCAGATTATACATTAATTCATGAGGAATCAGCACTGAGACAGATTCAACATGAATTCATCAGGAATCAGCACTGAGACAGATTCAACATGAATTCATCAAGAATCAGCACTGAGACAGATTCATTAGGAATTCATCAGGAATCAGTACCGAGCCAGATTATACATTAATTCATGAGGAATCAGCACTGAGACAGATTCAACATGAATTCATCAAGAATCAGCACTGAGACAGATTCATTAGGAATTCATCAGGAATCAGTACTGAGACAGATTCAACATGAATTCATCAAGAATCAGCACTGAGACAGATTCATCATGAATTCATCAGGAATCAGTACCGAGCCAGATTATACATTAATTCATCAGGAATCAGCACTGAGACCGATTCAACATGAATTCATCAGGAATCAGCACTGAGACAGATTCATTAGGAATTCATCAGGAATCAGTACCGAGCCAGATTATACATTAATTCATCATGAATCAGCACTGAGACAGTTTCATCATGAATTCATCAGGAATCAGCACTGAGACAGATTCATCATGAATTCATCAGGAATCAGCACTGAGCCAGATGGAAGTCCTTCATCCCAGTCTAAAATACCTCCAGGGTCACTGACAGGTCAGCCGGTGGCAAAGGTCAACAGTTCCAAAGTCACATGCTCAGACACACACAACCTCCTAATGCCTCCACCAGTACCTGTCCTGTACCACACTGGGGCATCTCCCAGACCTAACCCTGAGTAAACTAGACTGGACATTAGACTGAGGATAACATTCACCTTCATGTGATATGTCTGACCTAGCAAGGTCATAGGTCAGATATGAAAGGTTGCACCTTGCCTCTAAGCCTGTATGTTTAGGGCATTACAGCACATTACCATTCCTAATATTACTGGAGTCTGAAGTGAAGGATTTTCTCTGTATTCCGGTTTTCTCCTCCATCGTAGCTAGGTGATCTGTTCCAACGTTATTTTCATTCAACAAAGCCTCATAGCGATACTGTTCTGTCATTGCACACCTATCTAGATAAGAATGTCAAAAAGCGATAAAAGAGTTTGCAGGCCCAGTCTGTAATGACCTTGACTTTGTTTGACTGATAACTCTTTATTTTCTGTCTGAACCATAGACTTTGATAGAACACATCTTTATTGTATCTGTCCCATTATGGCGTCTGTGAGAGCACAGGCAGTGCCATTGAAGTCGTCCATCTTCTACTACTTCTGTAAACCAACTGAAATTGTGCATTCCGCCACCTGACTGGGTTGTTTGAACAGGTCTAAAGCCGATTTACTGCAACCTGCAGTAATGGAATGTTTCCTCATGAGCATAATTCATTGGCTGATCTCTCCTAATGACCTGAATGGAATGATGTGATCATTCCTTAACCCATACGAAGTCCCACCCAGTTGACTACTTCAAAATGGTGGAATCCCTCCATGGCAATGTCCATGCAAAAACAGTTATATCCATCTGAGGCCTCAATCATTCTTTATGGTCTGAACTGAACTTCGGCATGATTGTCACGTCCGGACCTTAGTTCCTTTTTTATGTCTCTGTTTTAGTTTGGTCAGGACGTGAGTTGGGGTGGGCCTTCTATGTTTTGTATTTCTGTGTTTGGCCTGGTATGGTTCCCAATCAGAAGCAGCTGTCGATTATTGTCTCTGATTGAGAACCATACTTAGGCAGCCTGTTTTCCCACTATGGGTTGTGGGTAGTTGTTTTCTGTCTCTGTGTCTGCACCAGACAGAACTGTTTCGTGTTGGTCTATTTTTGTTATTTTAAAATAAATATGAACATGGACACTTACCACGCTGCATATTGGTCCGATCCTTCAGATTCCTCATCAGAAGAGGAAGACAAACGTTACAATGATGCCATTTTAGCACAAGGCCCACCCATGGTGGCACCCCTTCCCAGTCATGTGAAATCCATAGATTAAAGCCTAATGAATTCATTTCAATTGACCGATTTCCTTATATAAACTGTAACTCAGTAAAATCGTTGACATTGTTGTATGTCGGCGTTTATAGTTGTATTCATTATATTATAGCAATACACTAGTATTGACAGAAAACACATAAGTAACTAAATACTGTCGTCAATTCCAGGCCTTCACACAGATTCAGGTAAGCTACAGTGCCTTGCGAAAGTATTCGGCCCCCTTGAACTTTGCGACCTTTTGCCACATTTCAGGCTTCAAACATAAAGATATAAAACTGTATTTTTTTGTGAAGAATCAACAACAAGTGGGACACAATCATGAAGTGGAACGACATTTATTGGATATTTCAAACTTTTAACAAATCAAAAACTGAAAAATTGGGCGTGCAAAATTATTCAGCCCCTTTACTTTCAGTGCAGCAAACTCTCTCCAGAAGTTCAGTGAGGATCTCTGAATGATCCAATGTTGACCTAAATGACTAATGATGATAAATACAATCCACCTGTGTGTTATCAAGTCTCCGTATAAATGCACCTGCACTGTGATAGTCTCAGAGGTCCGTCAAAAGCGCAGAGAGCATCATGAAGAACAAGGAACACACCAGGCAGGTCCGAGATACTGTTGTGAAGAAGTTTAAACCCGGATTTGGATACAAAAATACAAAACATCCCAAGGACCACTGTGCAAGCGATAATATTGAAATAGAAGGAGTATCAGACCACTGCAAATCTACCAAGACCTGGCCGTCCCTCTAAACTTTCAGCTCATACAAGGAGAAGACTGATCAGAGATGCAGCCAAGAGGCCCATGATCACTCTGGATGAACTGCGGAGATCTACAGCTGAGGTGGGAGACTCTGTCCATAGGACAACAATCAGTCGTATATTGCACAAATCTGGCCTTTATGGAAGAGTGGCAAGAAGAAAGCAATTTCTTAAAGATATCCATAAAAAGTGTTGTTTAAAGTTTGCCACAAGCCACCTGGGAGACACACCAAACATGTGGAAGAAGGTGCTCTGGTCAGATGAAGCCAAAATTGAACTTTTTGGCAACAATGCAAAACGTTATGTTTGTTGTAAAAGCAACACAGCTGAACACACCATCCCCACTGTCAAACATGGTGGTGGCAGCATCATGGTTTGGGCCTGCTTTTCTTCAGCAGGGACAGGGAAGATGGTTAAAATTGATGGGAAGATGGATGGAGCCAAATACAGGACCATTCTGGAAGAAAACCTGATGGAGTCTGCAAAAGACCTGAGACTGGGACGGAGATTTGTCTTCCAACAAGACAATGATCCAAAACATAAAGCAAAATCTACAATGGAATGGTTCAAAAATAAACATATCCAGGTGTTAGAATGGCCAAGTCAAAGTCCAGACCTGAATCCAATCGAGAATCTGTGGAAAGAACTGAAAACTGCTGTTCACAAATGCTCTCCATCCAACCTCACTGAGCTCGAGCTGATTTGCAAGGAGGAATGGGAAAACATTTCAGTCTCTCGATGTGCAAAACTGATAGAGACATACCCCAAGCGACTTACAGCTGTAATCGCAGCAAAAGGTGGCGCTACAAAGTATTAACTTAAGGGGGCTGAATAATTTTGCACGCCCAATTTTTCAGTTTTTGATTTGTTAAAAAAGTTTGAAATATCCAATAAATGTCGTTCCACTTCATGATTGTGTCCCACTTGTTGTTGATTCTTCACAAAAAAATACAGTTTTATATCTTTATGTTTGAAGCCTGAAATGTGGCAAAAGGTCGCAAAGTTCAAGGGGGCCGAATACTTTCGCAAGGCACTGTATTTCCTTCCATGTTTAATATTGTTATTGTGTTGCATTAACAGTTTCATCATCTGTCCTGAGGTAGGGTGTTTCCATAGAGGAGGTGCTTTGCATCGACAGCTCATGCTTCAGTGCTCTGGGAGTGTTTATAGCCCTGTGAACTTCAGACTGCAGGACTGAGATCTGTCCTGACACTTTAGGACTTCAGTGTTATCATTGTTGTGTTCAGTCTGTTGTCTTCTCAGAGCCACAGATGATGAGGAAGATGATGAAGATGATATCACTGATTCCACTGCTGATCACACTGGGGTTCCTGACTCAGGGTGAGAAAGTCTGCTCTCTGACCTTTCTGAACTGCCGTCTTCAGAGAGCATCAGTTAAGAACCAGAGAAGTTTTGGCAACAGGAATTTGAGAAGCCTCTACCATACTGCTTGTACATGGTGAGAGATTACCGTTATTTTATATGGATTCTGTTGACTTGTTCTCCACCTCTCATTTCTAGAATCGTCAGCTGGAGTTGTGACTCAGTCTCCTACTGTCAAGTCTGTTCGTCTGGGAGAGACTGTATATCTGAGCTGCACAGCCAGTAAGGGGGTGGTGATGACCTGAGCTGGTACCTGCAGAAACCTGGACAGTCCCCTCAACTCCTATTCTATAAAATAAGTCAACGTCATTCTGAAACTCCTGGTCATTTCAGTAGCAGTGGATCTCAACCAGATTTTACTCTGACCATCAGTGTAGTCCAGGCTGAGGATGTAGGAGATTACTACTGCATGGGTTCGTACACTGATGGGATCACACAGTGATTTAGAGTCGTACAAAAACCTCCCTCAGTCAGACT
>NC_092153.1:15555320-15590702 GCF_045791955.1 Oncorhynchus clarkii lewisi | reverse complement strand
ATGAGATATCCAGGACATGGGACAGACATGAGAGAGCCAGGACATGGGACAGACATGAGAGAGCCAGGACATGGGACAGACATGAGATATCCAGGACATGGGACAGACATGAGATATCCAGGACATGGGACAAACATCAGATAGTCAGGACATGGGACAGACATGAGAGAGCCAGGACATGGGACAGACATGAGATATCCAGGACATGGGACAAACATGAGATAGCCAGGACATGGGACAGACATGATATAGACAGGACATGGGACAGACATGATATAGACAGGACATGGGACAGACATGATATAGACAGGACATGGGACAGACATGATATAGACAGGACATGGGACAGACATGATATAGACAGGACATGGGATAGACATGATATAGACAGGACATGGGAAGAACATGAGATAGCCAGGACATGGGACAGACATGATATAGACAGGACATGGGAAGAACATGAGATAGCCAGGACATGGGACAGACATGATTTAGACAGGACATGGGACAGACATGATATAGCCAGGACATGGGACAGACATGATATAGCCAGGACATGGGACAGACATGATATAGACAGGACATGGGACAGACATGATATAGACAGGACATGGGACAGACATGATATACACAGGACATGGGAAGAACATGATATAGACAGGACATGGGATAGACATGATATTAAAAGTCAGGCAGCTACATTATGGGACACTCAGATCAGGCTTCATTACCTAAGGCCTTTTTTATTGTCATGTGACCCTCCAGATGAGGAAAACTATGTCTCTGACCAAAGCCCATTCTAAAGCTCTCACCCAGGATAATGTCCTGGTTCTAAACCAATGTCTGTAAAGGAAACACTATGCAGTCATCAAGGTCCTTGAAGAATGTGTGTTAACAGATCCTTAGGAACTTTTACAGCTGCACCATCGAGAGCATCCTGACTGGTTGTATCACCGTCTGGAATGGCAACTGCACCACCCTCGACCGGAAGGCCCTACAGAGGGTGATGCAGACAGCCCAGCGCATCACTGGGGGTGAGCTACCAGCCATCCAGGACGTACATGCCAGGCCGTGTCTGAGAAAGGCCTGAAAAATTGCCAAAGACTCCAGGCACCCGAGACATGGACCAACAGACTTCTAAACAGCTTCTATCCCCTGGCCATTAATGTCTAACTACTACTGCTCCCCCTCACACCTACGCTGCTGCTCAAATGATGATTGATTGCCATTACCATTAGTATCTATCTATTTATCCTGCTACTGGTAACCATCACTCCTGTTTACATGTATATATTACCACTACTATACTACCATAAGTATTTATATATTCCTGCTCACTTTTAAGCCCATTTTACATGTATATCCTTCTATCACACCTATTCTCTCACACACACACACACACACACACACACACACACACACACACACACACACACACACACACACACACACACACACACACACACACACACACACACACACACACACACACACGTACACACACGTACACACACGTACACACACACACACACACACACACACACACTGTTTACTGCTGGCAGCCAGCAGGCAATCCCTATAAGTCCTGACATTAGAACTGCTGGGAGAAGCACCTGTGAGCCCTGAATAGACCAACGAGGATAAATAATCACTAAGCTTTGGCAACAACACACAACAATGGAACATCCTTCACCAATGGTAGGGGGGAAGGGGGGAATGATTAAAAAGTGTTAGTCGGTTGTTTTTTCCAGTATAGGGTTCAAGATTCCTGTAGAGATCCAACTGAGGAGCCCAATAAGGATCAGTGTTCTGTTGCTTTTTTTGATTGGCTGTCTTGATTTAGCTTCCAAAGTGTTGCCATGTTGTGTTTGATTGTTTTAGCTGTAGTGGATGTTACTTTAATCCTTCACAAACCATTCATAAGGCCTACAGTGCATTTGGAAAGTATTCATTTTGTTAGGTTACGGCCTTATCCTAAAATGGATTAAATCATTTTTTCCCTCATCAATCTAGACACAATACCCCATAATGACAAAGTAAAAACAGGTGTTTAGAAATGTTTGCAAATATATAGAAATAAAAAAACGGAAATATAACATTTACATAAGTATTCATACCTTTTACGCAGTATATTGTTGAAGCCCCTTTGGCAGCGATTACAACCTCAAGTCTTATTGGGTATGACGCTACAAGCTTGGCACACCTGTATTTGGGGAGTTTCCCCCAGTCTTCTCTGCAGATCCTCTCAAGATTTGTCAGGTTGGATGGGGAGCGTTGCTGCACAGCTATTTTCAGGTATCTCCAGAGATGTTTGATCGGATTCAAGTCCGGGCTTTGGTTGGGCCACTCAAGGACATTCAGAGAATTGTCATGAAGCCACTCTTGCGTTGTCTTGGCTGTGTGCTTAGGGTCGTTGTCCTTTTGGAAGTTAAAACCTTCACCCCAGGTCCTGATAGATCTGGAGCAGGTTTTCATCAAGGATCTATCTATACTTTGCTCCATTCATCTTTCCCTTGATCCTGACTAGTCTCCCAGTCCCTGCCGCTGAAAAACATCCCCACAGCATGATACTGCCACCACCATGCCTCACCGAAGGGATGATGCCAGGTTTCCTTCAGACGTGATGCTTGGCATTCAGGCCAAAGAGTTCAATACTGGTTTCATCAGACCAGAGAATCTTGTTTCTCATGGTCTGAGAGTCCTTTAGGCGCCTTTTGGCAAACTCCAAGTGGTCTGTCATGTGCCTTTTACTGAGGAGTGGCTTCAGTCTGGCCATTTTACCATAAAGGCCTGATTTGTGAAGTGCTGCAGGGATGGTTGTCCTTCTGGAAGGTTCTCCCATCTCCACAGAGGAACTCTGGAGCTCTGTCAGAGTGACCATCG
The DNA here is from genome assembly GCF_045791955.1 of Oncorhynchus clarkii lewisi. NCBI lineage: Eukaryota > Metazoa > Chordata > Actinopteri > Salmoniformes > Salmonidae > Oncorhynchus > Oncorhynchus clarkii. The sequence continues at coordinate 15,587,819 of NC_092153.1, read as the reverse complement.
GGTTCTTAGTCACCTCCCTGACCAAGGCCCTTCTCCCCTGATTGCTCAGTTTAGCCGGGCGGCCAGCTCTAGGAATAGTCTTGGTGGTTCCAAACATCTTCCATTTAAGAATTATGGAGCCCACTGTGTGCTTGGGGACCTTCAATGTTGCAGAAATGTTTTGGTACCCTTCCCCAGATCTGTGCCTCGACACAATCCTCTTGAAGCTCTACGGACAATGCCTTCGACCTCATGGCTTGGTTTTTACTCTGGCATGCACTGTCAACTGTGGGACTTTATATAGTCAGGTGTGTGCATTTCCAAATCATGTCCAATCAATTGAATTTACCACAGGTGGACTCCAATCAAGTTGTAGAAACATCTCAAGAATGATCAATGGAAACAGGATGCACCTGAGCTCAATTTAGAGTCTCATAGCAAAGGGTCTGAATACTCATGTTATTTTTTTTTCATTTTTTTAATACATTTGCAAACATTTCTAAAAATCTGTTTTTGCTTTGTTATTATGGGATATTGTGTGTAGATTGATGAGTAAAAAATGTTAGAATCCATTTTAGGATAAGGCTGTAACATGATGTGGAAAAAGTAAAGGGGTCTGAATACATTCCGAAGGCACTGTATATGCTTGATTTTCATATCAACTTACCTCACTGTTAATTAGTCATTCAGGACTTTGACAACTGTTATTAACAGGCGGGGTCAACTTTTTAAATAATTATTGAAATGAACTCACTTAAGCAGTCCTGATTCTTTCTGAATAAAGTAAGTTCCTAGTCAGTCAGTGGTAATAAGACATAATGGGTTATTAATGGGAGTGAGACCTCAGTGTCAGAGACCGCTACTGACCTGGAACCTGCTAATGTTTTGTGTGTGTGTGTGTGTGTGTGTGTGTGTGTGTGTGTGTGTGTGTGTGTGTGTGTGTCTGAGTCTCTAGGAAGCATTATTTTCAAGGGCTTAATCTCCTGTAGGAGACGTAGGTTTACAGAGACTTACTCTGTCCACTTCCACCTCCTCTCTGACAACCGTTTAGATCAGATAGTGTTTGACTGACTGACTCTCTGGCTGGATGCACTGACAGCCAGTCCTGCTGCATCGTCAGCTATCCTTTAGTTTCTGCAGTGGCCCGGGATCGGTCCTTAGTGATTTCACTGCCTTGACCACATAAACCTTTTACAGCGGGAATCCACTTAAAGCTTTTGGAGTTTTCTTGTGAACCATCAAGGAGGACTAAAGACATATTTCAAGCCAGGACAGGATACTGAACAGGGACCTAAAGGGAATCAGGTGGGACCCACAAGTGACTCGCGACCCTCCGGTTTGGGAATCATTCATTGACTGGACGTAAGGCAGGACCTTGGGCCACCAGGCCTATCTCTTCTCTCCTCTCTTTCCTTCAGCCCGTGGAGTAACTGGGCCTCAGGATGGAGTGCATAAAGCACATTATAAAGAGCATGGTCTCTGTGAAGGTTTGGGCGTACATCAAGGGCTACTGTAAACGCAATGGGTTGCTGACGCTCTCGGTCATCGCCGTGGTTTCTGGCTGTGTGCTCGGCTTCTCCCTCCGCAGCTTCAACCTCTCCACGCAGGTACGGAGGCGCGCACACACACACACACACACACACACACACACACACACACACACACACACACACACACACACACACACACACACACACACACACACACACACAGCTATTGAGTCATGCAACAAGGTTTTGGTTCTAGTGGGCCTAAGGTTTATAGCACTCAGGCATCCTACAGGGAGATGTGATGAGCTTTGGGTCTTAGACGGGGGTAGTGTTAACACAGAGGGCTCTGGATCTTAGACAGGGTGATAGTGTTAACACAGAGGGCTTTGGGTCTTAGACAGGGTGATAGTGTTAACACAGAGGGCTTTGGGTCTTAGACGGGGGTAGTGTTAACACAGAGGGCTCTGGGTCTTAGACGGGGGTAGTGTTAACACAGAGGGCTCTGGGTCTTAGACAGGGGTAGTGTTAACACAGAGGGCTCTGGGTCTTAGACGGGGGAAGTGTTAACACAGAGGGCTCTGGGTCTTAGACGGGGGTAGTGTTAACACAGAGGGCTCTGGGTCTTAGACAGGGTGATAGTGTTAACACAGAGGGCTCTGGGTCTTAGACAGGGGTAGTGTTAACACAGAGGGCTTTGGGTCTTAGACGGGGGTAGTGTTAACACAGAGGGCTTTGGGTCTTAGACAGGGGGATAGTGTTAACACAGAGGGCTTTGGGTCTTAGACAGGGGGATATTGTTAACAAAGAGGGCCTTGGGTCTTAGACAGAGGGATAGTAAACCACTGAGGGGTTGGTTGAGAGGGCCTTACACTGGGATAGTGCAGACGGAGACTAAAGAGAGAGTGACCAGCAAGACACTTTCACAACGCATAAAACCCTGTCTCACAAAGCTTGTACCATATTGTTGACATAAGAAACTACTCTGACTGCAGATCGATAACTGCTGTATTGAATTCAGAACAGATGCAATGCAACAATATCAACTGAACCATAACCTGCACATCCCAGTTATACAGTACTGATTCAGCTAGCCACGGTAGAGGCTGGACTTCTCAACTGCTCTACCTGGGTCAATAGTAGCCATGGTGATCCAACCCTTGACATCCACTATTTCAGTAGTGGATTAATGGGTCAGCAGCTTCTAATTATCTGACTCACTGTTGTAATCTGCATCCGCGCTAACCTCAACCTGTCAACAAATACACAGCATCAAACATAGCCCAATGGGAAAGCACGTCACCTGAGAATGATTGATTGATTGAACTTTATTAGTCATGTAAAATCCTGACACAATGTCAAACCAAAAATATATAACATACCAGGCACCAGACCAAGAAGTGGGTTTGACTTAGCTGGCCTGGTACAATGGAACCAACAGAATAGTCCCTAAAGTGCAAACGGTGCACACCTCATGTATTTGAAAGTATTTTACCAACTGTATGTATTTGCCCCAGGTCTGCCACGTACAGCTTGTCCCCTGACCCAGAGTGTTGTGTGTCTCCCCTTTCCAGGCTAAGATCTACTTCTCGTTCCCTGGAGAACTGCTGATGAGGATGTTGAAGATGCTGATCCTGCCTCTCATCACGTCCAGGTAACACATAATCACTACTGTCTGTTCCCCATGTCCCTACTGCTCTTCTCCCTGGTCTACACCACAACCCATGCTACTTCAATAGAACGCTCTATACATTTATAATGGAATAAGACGCTAATCGAATACTCTATGGATTCTAATGGAATACAACCCTAAATGAATACCCTAGGAGTTGTAAAGAAAGAGAATGCTATCAGAATGCTGTACGACTCCTAATGAAATAGAACTCCTAGAGCATTCATAGCATTGCATTTCATCAGGATTCGTACAGTATTCTGATAGCATTCTCTTTCTTTAGAACTCCTAGAGTATTCATAGCATTCTAACGGAAAAGAGCGCTAAATTAAATAGTTCATTAAATAGAACGCTATCAGAATGCTCTCTGAATTTGAATGGAATACAACACTGACTAAAGGCTCTATGAATCCTAACTCCGTGGCCAGTCTGATGTCGGGGCTGTCAGCCATGGACACTAAGGCCAGTGGGCGGCTTGGGGTGCTAACCATCACTTACTACCTGTGGACCACCTTCATCGCTGTCATCGTCGGCATCATCCTGGTGCTGGTCATCCACCCTGGTACGGGCACAGAGAAGGACGGGCACAGAGCAGGGTCAGGGCCCGTTATGACTTCTGCTGATGCTCTGCTGGACCTCATCAGGTACATATACACACAAGCAAGCATTTACGCACACACGGACGCACGCATGCAAACACGCACGGACAGACACACAAATGCGCACGAATGCACATACACATGGTGAGGTATCTGGAGGGGCATATTTGAATAGGATGGCCCACAGACACATTGCCTCTATCAGAAGTTGGCTGTACCAGATTCCAGAGTTTCCTGTCTTTAGTCAGTCTAAGATGTTTAGCACCCACCTTTTCATCCCATCCCTCATGGGACGAGATTCCAGATTTCCACGAGACTCAGGCAACAGATTCTGACTGCTCTGCTAACACAGACGATTCTTCCTGTCGGGGTTTGTGTGGATTAACTCATAAATAAACCAGTCAACCAGTCAACTCAGTGAACTCCAGTTTTCCTCAGCTAAGTATAAACCATAAAGGTTGTGTAGGCCTGGGATTCAACAACAGGCGCTTTGTATACAAGCGCATTGCATTATTGGAAAAATGCGCCTTGTAAAGGCAAGTTTCCTGACGTTAGTGGATATTGCATTCATGGTAAACGCTGCGGATTCCAGCTCAAGCGTAAATTACCTTTAAAAGTCAAGAGCAATGGGCTTGTCCAACGTGCCTTTGACTGAATCCCCAACCTGGTCTCAGAGCATTTCGTATTATTCTGTACGTAAATCCGGGACAGCCCATGTAGTAGGATATGTTACGTTTTGTAATGTATGTATTCATTTGTGGATGTCCATCACCCATTTCGTATGATATGCTACGATTACAATTTGTATTATGTGTTACGAATTTGTAAAAATAATGATATGTTACGAAATTCTAGCAAGGTGGCTAGGTGGCTAATTTTAGCTAGCTGGCTAACGTTAGCTAGGCTAGGGGTTAGGGGTTAGGGTTAGGGTTAAGTTTAGGAGTTAGGTTAAAAGGTTTACGGTTTATGATTTGGGGAAGGGTTAGCTAAAAGGGTTAAGACCCTGCTGGCTAAATAGCCTCCTAATACTGACTCTTCAAGGAATCAGATCTTTTCTTTTTCTGTTACCAACAGTGTTGTGGTTCTGTGTGGATTGAATCATTTTAAACCAGTAAACCAGTACAGAACCAGTGAAATCCTGTCCACCCCAGTCCCCTTAGTACAGCTAAATACAGCTACCTGGAAGCTTGTATTAAGTAGGGGTCTTTAGGTCGTAAATAGCATTTAAAACAGCAACACCAGTACAAGGTAATTTAGCTCACGTGGTTTGAGGGATTTGCACGTTTGGGACTGTTCTATTGGTTATATTGTTCACATTCACTTCTGAAACAAGTCAACCCTCCCGTGGGCCATGTTAATAATAGGCATCATTAGGGGAGAGTGGGGTAAGTTGAGCCATTTTTTACATTCAGTATCATTCAGTCAAGGGAAATACATCATTATTTCTAACAAAGATACTGTATCTACATATATTTCAGCATGTATCCCTGGAAAAACACATCTTTTCCCAAAAAAAGTGGTTTCTTGGCACAACTTACCCTGGGTATGGGGGTAAGTTAAGCCGCCTACAAATTTCTCCACTGAATGAAAAATTACCACTACCTTTTTAAATCCATGTCTATTTTCCCAACCATGTCTATTTTCCCAACCATGTCTATTTCCCAACCATGTCTATTTCCCAACCACAATTCCACACAATCACTTTTTGTATTTTTATCATTTTAAGCATCTTTTAACACAGGCTTAACACCTAATTAACACGGTACTTTTAAAAACTATTTTAACATAGACCAGCCCCTGTTGTTACCTCATATCCCAGCAAAAATGCAAGCATTATGAAACCTCTAACACAATAAATATATTTGACTTGGTGAAAATCAATTTTTTGGACCTAACTTGCTTACTACTTTTTCCATGTGGTTTCTTCCTTCACAGATTCCATAAAATCATGACCTCATCCTAAATATTTGGTCAAATTATATATTTGGGTGGCTCGACTTACCCCTTTGGCTCAAAGTACCCCAGTGACGACTAAGTCTCTATCTTCTCAGAACACACCGTGTCCTAAATGCTTTGCCCAGAACACACTGCACAATGCGTGTCGAGGATCGGCAGTGGCTTAGGCCCTCCGTGTGAAGAATCCTCCAAAGCCCAGAGGATTATGGGTATTTTTAGTGAAAGCTGTGTACGGGCGGGCGGATGTAGGCTGTATGACTGTCAGAGGTGCTTTAGATCATTTGTCACACGTCTGATAGGCTGACTGGCCCTGGTGCAGTGGCCTTAACATGATCCTTTATGAATACAGGCCTCCTAATGATGAGGACTCTTAACCACCAACACAGGCAACCAGCCTGGAGATGTTACCACATTGTGACATCATTCTTACAACTTTATTATTTCGACTGCAGAACAGCTGAAACATTTTGACGTTGCAGGAGAATATGAGACCAACTATGAAGAGAAGTCTTTTGGTCAACAACGACCCTAGTCAGAGCAACGAAGTCATTTAGTCAACAACGACCCTAGTCAGAGCAACGAAGTCATTTAGTCAACAACGACCCTAGTCAGAGCAACAAAGTCATTTAGTCAACAACGACCCTAGTCAGAGCAACGAAGTCATTTAGTCAACAACGACCCTAGTCAGAGCAACGAAGTCATTTAGTCAACAACGACCCTAGTCAGAGCAACGAAGTCATTTAGTCAACCTTCGTCTCTCCCGAGCCCGTACGGGAGTTGTAGCGATGAGACAAGATAGTAGCTACTACAACAATTGGATACCACGGAATTGGGGAGAAAAAGGGGTAAAAAATAAAAATTGAGACGATAACAGAAAGCAGATACACCAACCTTCTGACACGTTATATGCTCAGTGTGACAGGACAGGGCTACCGGAACACAGGGTCAGCAGAATGGAATAGATTGTCCACCTGAAGGTAGAGATTTCACTTAAAAATCTGAACAAATCATATATGACAATATAACATCACCCATCATATACACAGTATTATTATCACCCCATCATATAAACAGTATTATTATCACCCCATTACTCAGGGAATAACTCCCATCATATAAACAGTATTATTATCACCCCATTACTCAGGGAATAACTCCCATCATATAAACAGTATTATTATCACCCCCATTACTCAGGGAATAACTCCCATCATATAAACAGTATTATTATCACCCCATTACTCAGGGAATAACTCCCATCATATAAACAGTATTATTATCACCCCATTACTCAGGGAATAACTCCCATCATATAAACAGTATTATTATCACACCCCCATTACTCAGGGAATAACTCCCATCATATACACAGTATTATTATCACCCCATTACTCAGGGAATAACTCCCATCATATAAACAGTATTATTATCACCCCATTACTCAGGGAATAACTCCCATCATATAAACAGTATTATTATCACCCCCATTACTCAGGGAATAACTCCCATCATATAAACAGTATTATTATCACCCCATTACTCAGGGAATAACTCCCATCATATAAACAGCATTATTATCACCCCATTACTCAGGGAATAACTCCCATCATATAAACAGTATTATTATCACCCCATTACTCAGGGAATAACTCCCATCATATAAACAGTATTATTATCACCCCCATTACTCAGGGAATAACTCCCATCATATAAACAGTATTATTATCACCCCATTACTCAGGGAATAACTCCCATCATATAAACAGTATTATTATCACCCCATTACTCAGGGAATAACTCCCATCATATAAACAGTATTATTATCACACCCCCATTACTCAGGGAATAACTCCCATCATATACACAGTATTATTATCACCCCATCATATAAACAGTATTATTATCACCCCATTACTCAGGGAATAACTCCCATCATATAAACAGTATTATTATCACCCCATTACTCAGGGAATAACTCCCATCATATAAACAGTATTATTATCACCCCATTACTCAGGGAATAACTCCCATCATATAAACAGTATTATTATCACCCCCATTACTCAGGGAATAACTCCCATCATATACACAGTATTATTATCACCCCCATTACTCAGGGAATAACTCCCATCATATAAACAGTATTATTATCACCCCATTACTCAGGGAATAACTCCCATCATATACACAGTATTATTATCACCCCATCATATAAACAGTATTATTATCACCCCATTACTCAGGGAATAACTCCCATCATATAAACAGTATTATTATCACCCCATTACTCAGGGAATAACTCCCATCATATAAACAGTATTATTATCACCCCATTACTCAGGGAATAACTCCCATCATATACACAGTATTATTATCACCCCATTACTCAGGGAATAACTCCCATCATATAAACAGTATTATTATCACCCCATTACTCAGGGAATAACTCCCATCATATACACAGTATTATTATCACCCCCATTACTCAGGGAATAACTCCCATCATATAAACAGTATTATTATCACCCCATTACTCAGGGAATAACTCCCATCATATACACAGTATTATTATCACCCCCATTACTCAGGGAATAACTCCCATCATATAAACAGTATTATTATCACCCCATTACTCAGGGAATAACTCCCATCATATAAACAGTATTATTATCACCCCATTACTCAGGGAATAACTCCCATCATATAAACAGTATTATTATCACCCCATTACTCAGGGAATAACTCCCATCATATAAACAGTATTATTATCACCCCATTACTCAGGGAATAACTCCCATCATATAAACAGTATTATTATCACCCCCATTACTCAGGGAATAACTCCCATCATATACACAGTATTATTATCACCCCCATCACTCAGGGAATAACTCCCATCATATAAACAGTATTATTATCACCCCATTACTCAGGGAATAACTCCCATCATATAAACAGTATTATTATCACCCCCATTACTCAGGGAATAACTCCCATCATATACACAGTATTATTATCACACCCCCATTACTCAGGGAATAACTCCCATCATATAAACAGCATTATTATCACCCCATTACTCAGGGAATAACTCCCATCATATACACAGTATTATTATCACCCCATCATATAAACAGTATTATTATCACCCCCATTACTCAGGGAATAACTCCCATCATATACACAGTATTATTATCACACCCCCATTACTCAGGGAATAACTCCCATCATATACACAGTATTATTATCACCCCATCATATAAACAGCATTATTATCACCCCATTACTCAGGGAATAACTCCCATCATATAAACAGTATTATTATCACCCCCATTACTCAGGGAATAACTCCCATCATATAAACAGTATTATTATCACCCCCATTACTCAGGGAATAACTCCCATCATATACACAGTATTATTATCACCCCATCATATAAACAGTATTATTATCACCCCATTACTCAGGGAATAACTCCCATCATATAAACAGTATTATTATCACACCCCCATTACTCAGGGAATAACTCCCATCATATAAACAGTATTATTATCACCCCATTACTCAGGGAATAACTCCCATCATATAAACAGCATTATTATCACCCCATTACTCAGGGAATAACTCCCATCATATAAACAGTATTATTATCACCCCATTACTCAGGGAATAACTCCCATCATATAAACAGCATTATTATCACCCCATTACTCAGGGAATAACTCCCATCATATAAACAGTATTATTATCACCCCCATTACTCAGGGAATAACTCCCATCATATAAACAGTATTATTATCACCCCCATTACTCAGGGAATAACTCCCATCATATACACAGTATTATTATCACCCCATCATATAAACAGTATTATTATCACCCCATTACTCAGGGAATAACTCCCATCATATAAACAGTATTATTATCACCCCCATTACTCAGGGAATAACTCCCATCATATAAACAGCATTATTATCACCCCATTACTCAGGGAATAACTCCCATCATATAAACAGTATTATTATCACCCCCATTACTCAGGGAATAACTCCCATCATATCCAATACTGTTGTAGACTTTATGATTTACATGTTATTCTCCCTTTGACAGGAACATGATTCCCTCCAATCTGATAGAGGCAACTTTTCAACAGTACCGTACAGACCTGGTCCCCATAGTGGCCTCCAGTTTGGTGGAGTCCCAGGCCAACTACGTCTACGTGATGCCCGACCACAACAACCCTCAGCTGGGCCACCCGGTCTTCCTGGAGATCACCCCAGCTCCAGACATCAAGTACAAGATCGTCCCTGGCCACAGCTCTGGCATGAACGTACTGGGGATTGTCATCTTCTCTGCTACTATGGGTGAGACACACACACACACACACATATATAGTATGCATGAATGAACACACACAAATGACACACTGGATACACGAGTACACACACACACCCTTCCAATCACGCCTGCTCCTGTGTTTTCTCTGTGCAGGCCTGCTCCTGGGGAAGATGGGCGAGAGAGGCGCTCCATTGGTCAATGTGTGTCAGTGTGTCAACGAGTGTGTTATGAAGATCATCAATGCTGCCATGTGGTGAGTTGTTGAGACACACAGCAGTCACCTGTCTGAACTCTCCTTCACATGTAAAGGTCTGGTAATCCTGATCTGGAGGATTGAGAATGGGAGGATTCATTTAGATTGAGATTGGATCTCACCAACACATCTTCCTCCCACGCCCCTCTCCCTTAGTCATTAGCTCAGTGTATGTCTGCATTTCAGGTGTGGCAGGACATCAAGCTGAGCCAGGTCAACCCAAAGCTGCTTGAGTTCTTAGGAAGCCCAAAGCTCAGGGGGCATGACAACGCCTGGTGGACAGAGACAGAATCACAAGGGCCCATTGCTTGCTTGCCTCATTTATTTTGAGGTATTTATAATTTATTGATCTTTTTCCAGGTATTTCCCTTTCGGCATTGTGTTCCTGGTAGCAGGGAAGATCCTGGACATGCATGACCCCGCCCACCTGGGAGAGAAGCTGGGGATGTACTTCATCACGGTGTTAGCCGGTCTGTTTGTCCACGGACTAATCCTGCTGCCGTTCTTCTACTTTGTAATCACACGCAAAAACCCCTTCACCTACATCAGAGGCCTGCTACAGGCTCTGGTCATCGCCCTGGCAACCTCCTCCAGTTCTGCCACCCTGCCCATCACCATGAAGTGTCTGTTGGAGAACTGTGGAGTGGACAGACAGATCGCCAGGTTTGTCCTTCCAGTGGGAGCCACCATCAACATGGATGGGACAGCCCTCTACGAGGCCGTGGCAGCCATTTTTATCGCTCAGGTCAACGAGTACGAACTGGACTTTGGTCAGCTGGTCACCATCAGGTCAGGACTGTCTACACAAGAGCTCTCTCTGTTACTCTCTTAGTAACTTTGTGTCACAGCAACCACACATTCGCACGCACGCATACACACACACACACACACCCTGACCCTGACCCTGCTCTTGTCTCTTCAGTATCACAGCAACAGCGGCCAGTATCGGGGCTGCTGGGATTCCGCAGGCGGGCCTGGTTACCATGGTGATCGTCTTGACCTCTGTGGGGCTGCCGCCCGCTGACATAACACTGATCGTGGCCATCGACTGGGTCCTGTAAGTGTCTGACCATGAGAGTGTTTGTGGACTGGGTCCTGTAAGTGTCTGACCGTGAGAGTGTTTGTGGACTGGGTCCTGTAAGTGTCTGACCGTGAGAGTGTTTGTGGACTGGGTCCTGTAAGTGTCTGACTGTGAGAGTGTTTGTGGACTGGGTCCTGTAAGTATCTGACCGTGAGAGTGTTTGTGTCTGGCAGGGATCGTTTCAGGACCATGATCAATGTGTTGGGAGACGCTCTGGCTGCAGGCATCATGTGTCACCTCTGTAAGAAGGACTTTGAAAGGAGGGAGTCAAACGCTAACTCTGCCCGGGTAACAGCTCTATACCAGCTTTACACTGACCCCAGCCCTAACCCCTCTACAATACAACTATATACCACCTTTACACTGACCCCAGCCCTAACCCCTCTAAAATACAACTCTATACTACCTTTACACTGACCCCAGCCCTAACCCCTCTACAATACAACTCTATACTACCTTTACACTGACCCCAGCCCTAACCCCTCTACAATACAACTATATACCACCTTTACACTGACCCTAGCCCTAACCCCTCTACAATACAACTATATACTACCTTTACACTGACCCCAGCCCTAACCCCTCTACAATACAACTATATACTACCTTTACACTGACCCCAGCCCTAACCCCTCTACAATACAACTCTATACTACCTTTACACTGACCCCAGCCCTAACCCCTCTACAATACAACTATATACCACCTTTACACTGACCCTAGCCCTAAGCCCTCTACAATACAACTCTATAATACCAGGTTTTAGTGTGTTTGAATCTGCTCTTTGACTAACTGTCTTCTCTCTCTCTTTCTCTCTCTCTCTCTCTCTCTGTGTGTGTGTGTTCTGTGTTTGTGTTTTGTGCAGAGGGACACAGTGATCTCCTTCGGTGGCCAGAGTGTCCAGAGTTGTACCCTGTCCGAGGCTCCTCTCATGGACTATGCCCATCGCTGTGACTATGTCTACGAGGTGGAAGGTGACTGTGTCACAGAGAGATCTGGCCCCACTTACAACCTGTGTCAAGTTTAGGAGAAACCTGCTCCCTGTTACAACCTGTGTTACAAAGAAACCGGTCCCCGGCTGCAACCCGTATCACAGTGAAACCGGTCCCCTTCTACATGCTGTCACAAACAAACCCGTCCCCCGCTACAAACTGTTTGGTCTGAGACACTTTCACTGGACAGACAGCAGGGGGCACTGCCCGCCTTCAACAGAGACCTTTCTATTCACATGAATATACCTAGAGTTGTCCTGATATCAATGGCTTTGGTCTGGGGAATTACAATGGGACTGGGAAACAACCCTGCACTGAAACAGAGTTTGCACTTTTCTGATATGCATTTATCAGGAGTTGACTATAACGTCTTCATAATGTTCTCTGATGGATCAGTTGCTTGATGATGTGCTCACACCACTAATTGTTGTGCGGTTGATTCCTGCACATGCAGTAAGTCGCTTTGGTAAATGTTCAACGTTTTACTGTCTGATGATCACACCTGTGCCATGATGAGGAAGCAGGTTTTCCTCATCGTTTTGTGACTGGCTATCTAGGCTACTGTAACCTACCAGTGACAGGGACTTACTTACACAGTAGGTCCACTAGGGTGCATGTTATGTCCGAGTCAGTTTTCCTTCTTTAGCTCAATGCAGATTCCGCTCAGGACACCATTTTGGTGCCACAATGTACTGCAGCACAGAGCACTTTTTAGGCAACCAGGTGGCATTACGGACACCATTTTGGTTCAATGTGCTGCTGACTGTGAAGATAGATGACAAGCACTTTCAGAGTTTTTTGAAACCTTGTTTGGTATCAGAATGGTTATAGATACATGCATGAAGATGCGATATTTAGGGCAGGAGTATTCAACTCTGACCCTACAAGATCCAGAGCCTGCTGGTTTTCTGTTCTACCTGCTAATTAATTACACCCATCTGGTGTCCCGGGTCTAAATCAGGCCCTGATTAGAGGGGAACAGTGAAAACATGCAGTGGAACTGACTTCTGAGGTCCAGAGTTGAGTTTGAGGGTTCTAGAGATATAACAGTAATTTAAAACAAACGTGAGTGTGACTACTGATTATTTAGTAATAGTTTTTATTTTTTTTATGGTTTAAACTTAAATGTTGCATGTGCACATTTTTATTTTGCAGTTAGGTTTTGGAGCCTTAAAATGTTCTTAATAACTGGTCACCGTTGCTGAGAATGTTGCAACCACGGAAGTGCTGAAATTGACAGAACTTAATACTGAAAATGTGTTTAAATATAGTCAGTGACTAGGGGTAAATCCTCTCATCGTTACCTCTGTTAACCTAATTATAACAAATAGAGAATGGTTAACTGATATTTCAATGTCTTATCGGTAGATTTACTGTAGATGTCACTGTAATGTACATCTTTGACCACCTAGGATCTAGAAGAAACTTCTCAAAATGTTTTTACATACAAATGAAAATGACTGTGGTGTCCATGCAAGATACTTGTCTTGTACATTGTTATGTTCTAATCCAATTTGTAATGTAATGATTTGAGCATAACTTTTCCCCCCACCTCACAGTACACACAATAAGCCAAAAGGACGATCCTGCTGAGCTTTATAAAGCTTACAGGTATTTTATTCAAAGTAATTGTGTGTTAGACAGGTTCTGAACAGGCCTTCCTTCAAAACCAAACAGAGGAAATCAAAATGAATCCATTAAAAAAGTCAAAAGGAACACACTCCAACACAAAAAAATGTACAAACATGTAAAACTACATACAAGTCAAATAAATTACGTCTTTGTGCCTCCACTGCTGTTGCCAGGTTCTTCCATCTCTCCCACATAAATTAAGGCTAAAAACAGAGGTTAACCATAATCTATTTACTCCAGTAAACCCACTAGCATTTCAACATAGTAGCACTGAGAAGCTAGCAAAGCAAGAGCTGATTAGTAGAACTCAATAGAAAAAATATCAAAAGGATGAGAACAAAGAGTCAAGCAAGTGAACCACTCCCCCTCTAGTGGTCATTTCTGGTTCAGAATAACCACTCCCCCTCTAGTGGTCATTTCTGGTTCAGAATAACCACTCCCCCTCTAGTGGTCATTTCTGGTTCAGAATAACCACTCCCCCTCTAGTGGTCATTTCTGGTTCAGAATAACCACTCTCTCTAGTGCTGCTTCTGGTTCAGAATAACCACTCTCTAGTGCTGCTTCTGGTTCAGAATAACCACTCTCTCTAGTGGTTGTTTCTGGTTTAGAATAACCACTCTCTCTAGTGCTGTTTCTGGTTCAGAATAACCACTCTCTCTAGTGCTGTTTCTGGTTCAGAATAACCACTCTCTCTAGTGCTGCTTCTGGTTCAGAATAACCACTCTCTCTAGTGCTGCTTCTGGTTCAGAATAACCACTCTCTCTAGTGCTGCTTCAGGTTCAGAATAACCACTCTCTCTAGTGGTCATTTCTGGTTCAGAATAACCACTCTCTCTAGTGCTACTTCTGGTTCAGAATAACCACTCCCTCTAGTGCTGCTTCTGGTTCAGAATAACCACTCTCTCTAGTGCAGTTTCTGGTTCAGAATAACCACTCTCTCTAGTGGTCGTTTCTGGTTCAGAATAACCACTCTCTCTAGTGCAGTTTCTGGTCCAGATTTTTTTTTTTTAAGACCCACCACATATTGCATGCACTCTGTTCAGGACTGTTCCATGAGAATCTTCTCCTTTAAAAAAAATAATGACTAACTTGAGGCCTACAGAGAGGATATTCCTGTGACAGGAGCGGTATTTTTTGTCCACGTGTGGAAACTAGTAAGGCTTTACAGATCTGAAGACAGAGATCACAATACCTTTAGAAGAGAGAATTATAAAGTCTGGTTACTAGGCTGTTCCCAGAACCCAGATGAAGCCTACTCCTGGACATAAAATCATGCTCACTGGAGAATCTCTATTGAAAGTCCAGGAGACAAGGCCCTACTTTTCTAAAACAAGGGTCACCCATTATGGTGAAGGTTAGGACTGTGTAAGGGTAAACTGATCCTAGATCTGCTGCAGCAGGAAACTAAACTAACTGTGTTGTGGTGCTGCTGTAGTCAGTTACTTACTCTCCAACAGACTACAGTACTACACTCTCAAACCTACATAGGAAAGCCCTTGGTGATGAAAAGTGCACAAAGATATGTTAAAAACAGATGTAGGAATATTCGCTTGATGGAAAACCAACCCCCAGTCTTCTTCCTGAAACGTCACTTGAATATGCCTGGGTTCAGCTTTCTTTAACCCAAGTTTTTCGGTTATTGCACATTTCTAAAATGGCAGACAGTTTCTCAGGATGACTGTGTTTGTTGGCTGCAAGGCAGATCAAAGGTCCATGAGTGAAACCGCCTCCTGCAGTACCTGTATTAGAAGACTATTCCTTATGGGTTCATCAGTAACTCCTACATCCTATTAACATGAAACAAGACTTTCAGTACCTCAACTGGAGGACTCCCATCTTTGAAAGCCCTCTGCCTCATGGTTCACACACAAGTTTGAATGGAAATAAGGCCAACGTCTGAGGTGTTTTACAACGATGCCCTTCAGACCATCTCAGAGAGTCAAACTAAACATTATGATGTTGACCATTCAAACGTCCTGTAATATCCCAATGGGAATGGAGTGAGTAGTGTCATACTGTAGTATCATCATAATAGCAGTCTGGTGTCTGTAGCTTCCCTCAGCTTCTACAATCAAAACAGAAAACCCCAAAGAAAATCCACAAACCAAAACCTGAAGAAATAAAAGAAACAAAACCAAAACGTTGAGTCAAATCTAAATTAAATTTAATGATTGCATGTTCAAAGTAAAACAATCAAAACAAAGGACCAAAAACAGAACCAAAAAAAATCAATCACAAAGGCCATAAATTCTTCTTTAGCTCGAGATGAGCAGTAAAAAACAAAAACAACTCAACTCTCCGATCAGTAGTCTACGCTTCGACGAAAAAAGAAAAGTTACTCTCAAAGAAAATTCAAAAAAAACATCAGATACTAAAGAGAGAACTTTTTTTTCTACAAAAACAGCAAACTGGATGAGAGAGAGCTGTGTTGCTCCACTCTTGTTAGATTCAGCCTTAGTACCGGTTGTTCAGATGTCCAAACTATTACTGGTGAGAGGAAATGAGTCATAACGGCAAGCATCTTTCCCTACTCACAAAGCTTCTCAGAGGACTTAATGCTGATCTAAGATCAGCTCCTCTCGGTCCATATAAATCGTACTTATTTATGATCCTAGATCAGCATGTGAATACGGGCCCTGGGATCATATCCTTCCATTTCTTTGGTCCTTCTTAAACATGTTCCTACTTTAAAATCTCCAGAACTTTTTTTAAAATTTTTTACATGGCCTCTCAGAGTCAACTTTTAAAAGACCCCCAAAACAGGACACATGCTGCTATGTAATGGTACCATCCAGTACCTAACATGAGGCATAGAAAATTGCTTCCGCACGGTGAGAGAAGACCAATGTATGGTTTACGTCAAAACAGCCGACTATCGCTCTGACATTATATAATAAGGATTTAAAAAGTGCTTTCCTTTTAGAATGGCTGGAGACAGTGGATGGCTTGACAGGGAGGGTAACTTAAGGCATCTATTTCTACACTGGAAACAGCGTCTAAGACGGCATGCTTCCTCCTACAGTGGGGGACTAGACGCATGACTGTAGCACATCCTTCTCCAAGTCCCTACCGTGGTCCTACCATTCATATGGCACATAGTGACACTAGTTAATTCTCACAGGAAAAACAATCTAGTCTTGAATTGTGAAATTGGTCACCATATCAGGATAAACATTGAGAACTGCGTTTGGAACATCCCAAAGCATGAGTAAAAAAAAAAACAAGAGAAATATCAAACTCAGCCTAGACTCTGTTAGACTAGTACAAAGATGCAGAGTGAGAATGGGCTTAGTGAGATAACGCTAAAAACACGTTTGTTTTGTCAAACTGAGGCAATTTACCCTCCATATTAGAAGCCTGGGGTGAGGTTTCTCTCCTCCCTCTATCACCCCACCTCCCTCTTCTCTCTCTACTTGTGGCCTTTGCTGGTCTTGAACGACACCTGCAGGATCTTGTCCCCGAGGCGGTAACCGTTGAGGCTGCCGATCGCCATGGCGGCCTCCTCGTAGTTCGTCATGGTAACAAAGCCAAAGCCTTTGCACTTGTTGGTGTTGAAGTCGCGGATGACCTTGACGTTGGTGACGGCGCCGAAGGGCCCGAACATCTGCCACAGGATGCCCTCGTCGGCGTCCTGGCCCAGGTTGTAGATGAAGATGCACCAGCCAGCGGTGGCGTTCCCCGGCACACTCACCCCAGACATACCGCTCATATGGTCCACAGACATGGGAGAAAACCTGGGGGAGGACAGAGGGGGCTAGGGTTATCAATCTGTCTCGCTTCACACTAATTTTTAGAGAACCTGAGAGGGGACAACGCTTCAGTGTGTGTGTGTTACCTGAATCTCTGAGCCTGGTGGTGAACTGGCCCTCCAAAGCGGCGTCCCTGGTTGTGGTAGAGCTGAGATATGAGCTGAGTGTTCTTGGCCTGGTTGGGGCTGGCAGCAAACTTCACTGTGATTGGCTCAGCGGATCCGGGGGGTTTCTGTCCGTTCAGGTCTTTGATGGCGTCCTCAGCCTCCGCTCGCTTGTCAAACCGGATGAACGCCACCCCCCGAGACAGGCCTGGGAAAAGACATGAACAGGACAGGTTCAGCTGAGAGACAGACGAACACAGCGAGGCCTGGTTCTAGAATGTGTGTCTGTGTAGTCCTACCAGAGGCCTGGTCGACCAGCACCCGGGAGTTGATGATGCGTCCGTAGCGAGCGAACATGTCCTCCACGTCTTTCTGGGTCATGGTCTTGGGCAGGCCACTGATGTACAGGTTGGCATCTTTAATGGTGTCAGAGCTCGGCCGCGCATATGAAACCTAACACCAGAGGGCAGCAGAGAGCACATTACACACCACTGACAATACCCTCAATAGTACACACTGATTACACACAACCCTGAATTATATCTAGCCAGAAATGAGAAATTACTTTAAATAAAAAGTGGTTATTGGAAGGTTGTTTTAATTATGTTTGTATATTTTTATGCAATCTTGTCAAATTAATGTTTGTAATTGCCTTATGTTTTGAAATTACAAAATCATGAGTTTACTTTTATAAAGCCTCCATGAGTAATGTCTCCAAAACTAGAAAATTAAAAAGTGAAAAGGTGCCTTGACTGACCATTGTGGCTTTTACGTAGAAAAACCATTCCCTTACTAAGCTGTGGTGGGCAATATTGAAGTTTCAAAATTACGTAAACAACTATTATAGTACCAAAATCAACATAGGGAAAAACATTCTCAGGAGTGATTTTTTTTCTCTCGTACCAAACCAAATAAAAAATTAACGTGTAAAATGTCAACCTGAAGTAGTGGTGCTGAATAAAGAAATTAAAATCAAGTTTAGTCCTCAATAAGGATGAAAATACGGTTGCACTTCTCTACTCCATTCGTCAGAAGCTGGGCCAGTGATCTATCAGACGTAGTCCTGTCTAATATAGACCCACACTAACGCCGATTCCCAAATCCAACCCTAAACTATTGGCACTACATGCCCATCTGAAACGATTGGGTTGGTATTTGCAAAGAAAGGCTAACATAACACCATATTGCTAACACCCACACAATCCTTTCAGATCCATAGGAGGGCCTAGGAGGAAGCGTCTAGGGGTGGATTTGACAGTCAGCCTCAGTAGAGAAGGGCTAGTTTAAATGACATGACATGGTTGGGTTGACACAGTACTGTAGGAACACCTTATTGCACGTTACCTTGATAGTTTTAGACTGTAGCCTTAGTCCATTCAGAGTATTGATAGCTCTTTCTGCATCGCTAGGGGTAAGATAGTTAACAAATCCGTACCCTAAACTGTGGCCTAGAGAAAAAAAAAAGGAAAACAATAAAATAAAATAAAAAAACGTTGTATAGTTTCAAATAAATCGGCACACTGGTCAAATAAATGATTAAACCAAACAAATCTACACAATGCATGCTAGTCGTAAAACAAGTAACAAAGAAATAGGCTTCAACCAAACTGGACTGTTTTCCTGGAATAAGGAAAGCCGAGCCCATCACGGACAGAACGAGAGCATGGGTAAATATCTACACCAACAGCCTTATACAAAACAACTATGTGGAATACCTCATATCAAGTTTAGGAGGACAAATGTTCAAATTGCAGCGAGACATAGTCCTAGGCCTAAACAGAACATATGACATGAAGCTGTTTGCATAGATACTACAAACATCTCACCACAAAGTTACTAGTGAGCATGCCAAAGATGTCTGTCTCATCAGCAGTTCTCATACACCTACATGAGGCAGACAGGGCAGTATACCAGTTACTCTACACACTGACTGGTTGGCTTGAACAAACATGTTATGGAGGTGCCCGTCGTAATATTTCAACAATTATGGGGGTCCCCACGGTTTGTTAAAAAGGTACCCCTGAGTCATGTTCGGTAGGACGCAACATAGCAAAATGTTCAAACACGCCCCTGTAAAATGTGAGCCATACACGCAGAGCAACTCCTCCATCCATTCTACTCCAAGGTCAGAGGTCACACACCTGTAGTGCATTGTGGGACAAGGTGTTCCGTACCTGCCACTTTGTCCCGTATGAGCTTGGCGGACTCCACCTCGCCAATGCTGCTGAAGAGGCTGCGTAGCTCGTCCTGGCTCATGCTCTGAGGAAGGTAGTTGACTATCAGGTTGGTCTTGGCATCCGTCACCTCATCTCCTCCTCCCATGTGATCCTCGTAGCCGTTGGACATGTCATACACCTCCTGGGGAGGGAGGGGA
Source organism: Oncorhynchus clarkii lewisi (assembly GCF_045791955.1). Classification (NCBI taxonomy): domain Eukaryota; kingdom Metazoa; phylum Chordata; class Actinopteri; order Salmoniformes; family Salmonidae; genus Oncorhynchus; species Oncorhynchus clarkii. The sequence goes on along the minus strand of NC_092153.1, from coordinate 15,567,603 downwards.
GAGAGAGGGGGGCACAGTTAAGGAAGAGAAAAACAGGCATTCGGAAGTAAACCAGCATGGCTGAAACGTCAACGGGATGCAGATTTTAATTTAGAAAAGGAAAACAATATAACATTTTTACAAATTCGACATGCAACATTGTAAACATAGTATCCTAATCTACAGAGCCTAATTACACCCCAGATGTAGGAGCACCATGGTGGATGGCAGCAGTGACTGTAGCTCCTCTTACCCACAAGTGAATCACCTGTTGTGCTTTCACAGCCAGACTCAACAATAAGCTACTCTCTACATAATCATGGACCAGGCATTATTTATTTTTTTTAAAACACACCTATACCCAGCCAGCTTCGACACTGCTCTGGGATAAGAGGTTGAGATCCAGAGACCACAAACGTCACAGAACATTGGGATGATTCTGTGGTGTAGAATGGAGAAACTCCCCGTCAGCCCCACCACATTTCATTTATTTCTGCAGCGTTCTAAATAACTTCATCCCACTAACCAAGCCTGGTTGTTGTGGTCTGACAGAGTTCTAAACCAGGGGTAACCAACCATTCATTCCGGAGAACCTTTGAGGCATTGATTAGTAGAAACAGCCATCATGGATGTTAGAACAGGCCTTGTGAACAGGCCCTGCTTACCCAGCAGGGGTCACGGTCACACAGAATTCTGCATTTTTCACGCAGAAAATAAAGGTATATCTGCTGCGTTTTGTAAAAGCAAATGTAAAATGCTTATTGTAGTTCCTGCTCGGAATCAGACACATTTTGTGCTTCCGTTGCACTTCTCCACTCAGATGAGAATTTGTGGACGGACATTATTTGAGCAGACTGCCTGATGTGCAGCTACTTCTCTCTGTTACTTTTCTTGGTTCAGGCTCATTTTCTCCAGTAAAATGCAACTATTTTATGGTAAAACGCTAAATTGATGCAAAACATTAGGAAATGTACCTGGCTACATTCTTTCTATGATAAACAGAAATATGATGGTCATGGAAATGTTTTTTTTGCAAGAAATACCTTGCTTTTTCATATGTAAGAAAATGTACCTGTGTGACAGCTAGCCAAATAGGCTTGCACTTCTGTTGTCATCTGATGAAAATTAAGCTATTTTCTGCAGAATGTGTTGCACTAATGTGTTTTCTATGAAGCAAAACGATAGTTGCACACCCCCCCGATCACTCTATTGAATCAACAAAAAACAACTTTCAATATAAAACTCAGGTGAAATAGTTTTACAAATATTTTTTTTATGGCCTGCGTTTTGAAAATGCAGATATCTGAACTCCAATGCTACCCCTGCCCAGTGGGAAGAGGGTTAGCTAGCTGCTACCACCGATCTGAACATTGCATCCCCTTGACCAGGCCTCAGTGCTGTTTTCTGACAGCCCCTCAATGAATGGAGCGCTATCTGATTGTGTATTCTGTGGGGTAAGACAGTTAGCCATCCAGCAGGCCCTTGGATGAATGAAACTCCTGTATTTCACTAGTAAACATGACCAATACTGATGGGTCTGACTATGAGGATAATTTCTATGCCCTTTTCCTCTACTTGCGAGCAATAAATATTTATACCAGTATGTTAATAAGTGTAGGTACTCAAACACTTCCTCTTATGATGCTTGTGTATAGAGTGATGTTGAAACCCCAGTGTTAAATTAAAATCTTATTGGTCACATACACATGGTTAGCAGATGTTCATTCGAGTGTAACGAAATGCTTGTCCTTCTAGTTCCGACCGTGCAGTAATAGCTAACAAGTAATTTAACAATTTCACAACAACTACCTTATACACACAAGTGTAAAGGATTGAATAAGAATATGTACATATAAATATGGATGAGCAATGGCCGAACGGCATAGGCAAGATGCAGTAGATGGTATAGAGTACAGTATAATCCTATGATATGAGTGATGTAGGGTATGTAAACATTATATAAAGTGGCATTGTTTAAAGTGACTAGTGATACATTTATTACATCCTATTTTTAATTATCAATACATTTGAAAACCATGGGCCAAAGCGTAACATATTAACACAATCTGATTAAATAGCTAGCTAGCTAGCTAGCTAGATTACAGTTGTTACAATATAATTACTTTAGGACTGATCTAGATCCTCCCCTAACGGGAAAAGTCATACTCACTTTTAGGTACCTGATGTGGCCTCTTCGAACAGCCATGAAGACCCCTCGCTGCTCCCAAAGCTCGAGGAAGTAGCACAAACAAAATAATGTATAAGGGACAAACCAAAAAAATAGGGGTGAGGAGGGGGTAGGGTTTGTTTTCAAACAAAATTAATAATGAGCTAAACAAAAACGAAACGGTAAATTGGGCCTCCCACTTCTGGCGCACCTGTGAAGAAGAGCAGAGCATTATTTTGTTAGTCCCCGAGTGCCTAATTAGCTTACGACCACTGAGCTATTACGACTGTTATCTTGATGACGTATGATTTGTGGCATGTTTATTTAGCAACCAGACTGTACACAGTAGCTAGCTAGTACGTTGGCGAACTAACATATTAGCCAACTACTGTAGCTAGATTTGGCCTGTTTGTGTCTAACGTTGCCTCATCGAGCACTACGGTAGACAAATGAGAGCAAAACATTCCAACCGCAACGTTAGTTACTAGTTTGTGTGAGTTAGCGAACGTTAGTACCTAGCGAGTTATATAAATATCTAGCAACTATTTACGCCAGGGGGCGTGAACACGTTGGTTGCTTACTAGCTGGCTAGTTAATAACTAGCTAGCAGCAGCTACTACTACTTTCCTAACTGCAAAAGGAAGAAAATAACATTCGCAAACGCAAATGGACATTGCCCTGCTAATTAGCGAACACATTGCTACAGGAAAACGTTAGCTAACTAGGCCACATGCCCACCGTTCCCTTATTTTCGCGAGCATGTGTTGAATGCGGTCCCTCTCCCCCACCTAAAACTCCGACACCTTGTTCAGGGCCTTGTTAGCTACAGTTAGCCACATAGCTAGATTAGCCAAGCTGGCAAATATTTGCTCAAATATCATTCTGTGGTTAGCTATCTGGCACTGGTGGGGCCTACAAACCCGCATTGCTGGCATCCGGCTCTGTTGTAGCAGAGCAAAATGGTAAATCAACAACTGGATTACTACAACATAGCTAGTTCGACAACCATATAGCTAATTTACCAGTTTTTTGTCGTTGGTGCTTTCGCTGTTCTTGCGTTCCGTGTTTTTTTTTGCTAGCTAACGTTAGCTGACAGCTCCTTCTCGCAGGCACCAAAACCAAGAGGACCGCTGACGAAAGCAGATCCACGCCCACCTCTGCAGATGATTTGTTACCGCCCTTGTCAATTACAGATGTACGGGCACTTTATGTCCTCAGGGTCAATTTGGGGGATTTTATTTAAACATATATGTTTTATATATATATATATGTTAAGTTTACAGTACAATCAGAACACCTCTCTATCAAGTATTTTAGCTACTTTTCAGATGCATTTTATACCTCAATTTCACTGTTTTGTCCTTGTCCCTGACCCAGACTTTTGAGCTTGTATTGTTTTTCTATCAGAAAACATTATTATACAAAATATACCTGTCCTTTGAGGGCAAATTCCTTTAATTTTTTTCAAGAGAATGTTAATTTAGTTACACTGAAGCACATGGCTGTAGCAGACAGTTGTTCCAGATGTGATGTAAATGTTGTTTGTGTAGAGAATATTTTTGACAGTCATTTCCAAACAGGCTATAATTTCTTGTAGATTGTTTTATAAACACTGACAACTAAAATATTGTGTTATGTATATTATTATTATTAATAATAATAAGGCCAGCATCCCGGAGACGCCTCTTCACTGTTGACGTCAAGACCGGTGTTTTGCAGGTACTATTTAATGAAGCTGCCAAACTAGACCCTAATGTACTTGTCCTCTGGCTCATTTTTGCACCGGAGCCTCCCCCAAAAAATAATCAAAATCAAATGTATTTATGAAGCCCTTCGTACATCTACTGATATCTCAAAGTGCTGTACAGAAACCCAGCCTAAAACCCCAAACAGCAAGTAATGCAGGTGTAGAAGCACGGTGGCTAGGAAAAACGCCCCTAGAAAGGCCAAAACCTAGGAAGAAACCTAGAGAGGAACCAGGCTATGATGGGTGGCCAGTCCTCTTCTGGCTGTGCCGGGTGGAGATTATAACAGAACATGGCCAAGATGTTCATAAATGACCAGCATGGTCAAATAATAATAATCACAGTAGTTGTCGAGGGTGCAGCAAGTCAGCACCTCAGGAGTAAATGTCAGTTGGCTTTTCTTAGCCGATCATTAAAAGTATCTCTACCACTCCTGCTGTCTCTAGAGAGTTGAAAACAGCAGGTCTGGGACAGGTAGCATGTCCGGTGAACAGGTCAGGATTCCATAGCCGCAGGCAGAACAGTTTAAACTGGAGCAGCAGCACGGCCAGGTGGACTGGGGACAGCAAGGAGTCATCATGCCAGGTAGTCCTGAGGCATGGTCCTAGGGCTCACGTCCTCCGAGAGAGAGAAAGAAAGAGAGAATTAGAGAGAGCATACTTAAATTCAAACAGGACACCGGATAAGACAGGAGAAGTACTCCAGATATAACAAACTGACCCTAGCCCACCGACACAAACTACTGCATCATAAACACTGGAGGCTGAGACAGGAGGGGTCAGGAGACACTCTTTCTATTCTGGTTAGAGCCAGTTTGCGCTGTTCTGTGAAGGGAGTAGTACACAGCGTTGTATGACATTTTTCAGTTTCTTGGCAATTTCTCACATGGAATAGCCTTCATTTCTCAGAACAAGAATAGACTGACGAGTTTCAAAAGAAAGGTCTTTGTTTCCAGCCATTTTGAGCTTCACCTGGCAGCCCTGAGGGAGAGGACACACACAACTGGGTAAAGAGAGTGACATCTCTCTGGAATGAAATGCTGCCCAAGTGTGCATGTACGTACATACATTTGGATCACCACAGAGGGCCAGGGCTGGTGTGTGTGTGTATCTTTGGATATAGTAGCCCGGGCAGCTCTAGGGTACCATTACAGGTGTGGTAGGTGGAATTACAGCAGCTGTGAGGCACACTGCCCCGCCCACTGTGGTTAAACCAGGGCGTGGTCAACCAGTCACGGTAGTCATAGATTCCTCAGCACTGCAACTGGAGAGGATTCACATCACAGTCATTAGATCAGTACAGATCCCCCCCACCTCTTTCTGTGTGGCGTCCACAGCATCGGAGTCTAGGTGCTGACTGCTTCCTGTGTATCTTTGAAAGACACTACTGAAGGGAGCCAGCTCTGAGTCCACCTGAAAGCAGGTCAGTCACATCATGTCTCGCTCCATCCACCAACACCACGTTGCACCACAGACTGTCCAGGAGTTGGCGGATGCTTTAGTCCAGGTCTGGGAGGAGATCCATCAGGAGACCATCCGCCACCTCATCAGGAGCATGCCCAGGCGTTGTAAGGAGGTCATACAGGCACGTGGAGGCCACACACACTACTGAGCCTCATTTTTACTTGTTTTAAGGACATTACATCAAAGTTGGATCAGCCTGTAGTGTGGTTTTCCACTTTAATTTTGAGTGTGACTCCAAATCCAGACCTCCATGGGTTGATAAATTTGATTTCCATTGATCATTTTTGTGTGATTTTGTTGTCAGCACATTCAACTATGTAAAGAAAAAAGTATTTAATAAGAATATTTCATTCATTCAGATCTAGGATGTGTTATTTTAGTGTTCCCTTTATTTTTTTGAGCAGTGTATTTCCTTAGTCACGGGGTTTACTCCACACAGCACAGACATTCCACCACAGCAGAATGTCAAGTTCTACTGTGAAGAAACAAAACAAGGTGGAAAAATAAAGTCAACCAATTCAAAATCAAAAGTGTGCACGCATAACTTGCCGTTTTTCTCCAACCGCAACAAATTATTCAGGCATTTCTCAAAAGAGAGAGAGAAGCAGCAGCATGACAGCGATAATGAAGTAAGGAAGGATTTTAAATGAACCACCTCCCACAGGGTGCCTGACAAGAGCTGGTGTATACAGCTACATGGTACATAATGTATTTTTACACTGGAGCCTGCTCCTCCTCTCACCTTAATCAATCAATCCTTTTAAGTACGTTTTAAGTTGTAAGTACGCAAGTGCAGACAGAGAAGATAGATGGGTGTGTGGCGCCCTCTCCTGGCTGGTGTGGACTGACATTGGTAAGAACATCCCATCGGTTACGCGCTCATCCCAGCCATCATTGCAGTAGAATAGATCTGGCAGTTGAGAACCAGAACAGCATTCGAGTTTCTCCAATAAAGTTGATTTTCTAATAAAGTATATTGAACATGTATTTAGAAATTATGGGATTGATGATTTAATTAAATAATTGGCAATATGATACATTATGTATACAATTGGCAATACAAATACTTACAAGGCGTGATAGAACAGTAGGTATACTTAAAGGCAGAAGACCGAAGGCCGTAGGTAGTTGCGATTCATGCTGAAATTCAGTGAGTTTTTAATCGTGAAATTTTGTGGTTAATTTAACATAACATTTATGGTGAGCTTTAAAAGTCTCGTTTTACAATTACGATTTTACAGAACAATTCCATATTTAGATTGTAAACATTTACATGTGTTCTTCTCAAAGACAACCTCCATTCTAGAAAGAAATAACAGAACTTTAGGCACTACAGCTAAAGACAGTATGTGAGCTTACGTAGTGCTACGACCATACGAACATGCATAACCAACAGAGTAGGTGACAGGCATAGGAATGTCCAGGGTCGTGTTCAGAAGGCACAAAACAGGACAAAACATTTAGAAATGAAGGAGGTTCTACTTGGAATAAGGTGCTCATTTTCTTCACCCATTTTCAGGTGTATTCAGTCAGGTGAAACATTCTAAACCTATACATTTGCAGATAGAAATATATGAATATGGAGCTAACCAGGTCCCTATCCTACATGATGAGAAGTGATGATCTGCTCTACACAATATATTTCTATCTGAATATCCTGTAGCGCTGTGTCCTCCTGAATGGATATGAGAACCCTGCACTTCCTCATTAGTCCACGTGACAATCAGTCTCATTGGCTGAGTTGTGGATGTGACGGGCCAAGCAGCATCATGGTCCTCCATGTTTGTGGTTTATGTTGTCATCTATCAGCTGGAGGTCCAGAGTTCATTCTGTCAAACTTCATTCTAAAGATCCACAGTTCAATGCAGTGGTCTGTGTGTGTGTGTGTGTGTGTGTGTGTGTGTCTTGTCCTGTGTGTGTGTGTGTGTCTTGTCCTGAGTGTGTGTGTGTGTGTGTGTGTGTGTGTATCTAGTCCTCTAGGTCCAGATCTCAGTAGGCACCATGCCCTCCTTGGTCCCAACAGAAGGCATTAGGTTCTGTTCTGAGAGGAAGTCCAGAGGGAATTGAACCAGGAACCCTCTGATCCTCCTTAGCTCCTCCTGGGCTTTACCTGGGTCAGACTGGGCCAGGCCTGGGTTCGTCTGGTAACTCTCTAACTCAGACATGTTACGAACCAGGGAGGACGGCAGGCACCGGAACACCTGGAGAGAGAGGAGGGAGGGAGAATGAGAGAGTAAGAGAGAGTAAAGTTAGTTAAAAATCTCTTTCATAAAGCAGGTTGCACACACACACACACACACACACACACACACACACACACACACACACACACACACACACACACACACACACACACACACACACACCTTCTCATAGATGGTTGCGTTGCGTCCAGCGGTGGTCATCCAGACATCCTTATAGAAGCGGTCAGAGATAGGGTCAGACACATCTATGGTCGTGTCCATATGGGCTCCAAGGATAGTCCTGACAAGAGAGAACACACACACACAATGAGATGTGTACTGTCTTAGTGATCAGATGAGGTCCAAAAGAACAGTTACACACACCCAAACCACCCAAGGCATAGCTGCAGTGTGTGTGTATGTGTGTGTCAATGTGTATATATGTGTGTGTGTGTGTGTGTGTGTATACGTGTATATATGTGTGTGTGTGTGTATATATATGTATATGTGTGTGTGTGTGTGTGTGTGTGTGTGTGTGTGTGTGTGTGTGTGTGTGTGTGTGTACCTGAAGCACTCTAGACGTAGCGCCAGTGCGTAGCGTCCAGCCTGGTACTCATGTCCGTCCATCACCGCAGTAACGGTCTCAGAGTCCTCAATGATCACCGCCACCTCGCTGTCACGCTTCCCCAACATGCTGCGGTCGTTGATGTTGGCCGAACCTAACACAGACACACAGACACACACACACACAGAAAACGCATCAGATTGCAGCCAACGCCAATGGGATGAACACAGAGGCTGCAGTTCACTCATTCACCAGCAGAGGGATCAAGAATAAAAAGTGAGGCTCCATCCAACTCTCAGCATCACTTTGTGAATTCTTAGTCATGCTTGTTATATGAATATGAAACATGTTGAATACTTTTTGTTTCTCACTCCCTGAAATCCCTTCATGAAAACATACGTACTCACACAAGACCACCTTCTCCCCACCCCCAACACACACCTACCGATGATGACGGTGTTGTCGTCTGCGATGAGCATCTTGCTGTGGACGTAGATGAGCTCTGTGACCAGGCGTCCCTCCAGCTCAGCGTGGGTCCTCAGACCACAGAACGAGATGTAGTTCATCCACTGTAGTTCATCCACTGGAACACACACACACACACACACGCACACGCACACGCACACACACACACACACACACACACACACACACACACACACACACACACACACACACACACACACACACACACACACACACACACACACACACGGTTAGTTCTCAGACCACAGAACCATATGGAGTTCATCCACTGGAGGTGTGTGTGTGTGTGTGTGTGTGTGTGTGTGTGTGAATATCCTTACTTTCTTTCTTCAGCTGGGAGATGATGGAGTATTCACCTCTGATCATGGTCCTGAAGAGGATAGGAGAGTTCAGTTAATAATGAAAACACTGCATGTTGTGTGTGTGTGTGTGTGTGTGTGTCACCTGTAGTTGAAGTGCATGACGGCCTGAAGGGCGTTTCCTCCCCCTGTTGTGATGTCACCTTCAAACCCAGGAAGTAGTGGAGTCACCACGTACACACGGAACTTCTTGCCCTCCCTACAGAGATAAAAACTCATCAAATACTACACACACTTCACACACCAACACACACACTAAAACACACACAAACACACGCACCTCACACAACAACACACACACCTCACACACCAACACACACATACACTAAAACACACACAAATCTCACACACAAACACAAAAACACACACACAAACACACACACCTTACACTCCAACACACACACACTAAAACACACATAAACACACACTAAAACACACACCTCACACACCAACAAACACACTTACCAACACACACACACACCTCACACACCAACACACACACATACTTGTGAGCTCTGAGGATCCTCTCGATGAGCGCTTCTCCAATCTTGTTATAGACCATCTTGTTGTCTGAACAACTGATGAAAAACTGGTTCTGATGAGAGAGAGAGAGAGAGAGAGAGAGAGAGAGAGAGAGAGAGAGAGGAGAGAGAGAGAGAGAGACAGAGAGAGAGAGAGAGAGAGAGAGAGAGAGGGGAGAGAGAGAGAGAGAGAGAGAGGGGAGAGAGAGAGAGAGAGAGAGAGAGAGAGAGAGAGGAGAGAGAGAGAGAGAGAGAGAGGAGAGAGAGAAAGAGAGAGGAGAGAGAGAGAGAGAGAGAGAGAGAGAGAGAGAGATGAGATAGAGGAGGTGAAGAGTGCTAAAGTGGAAGAAGGTAGGGTCACTCACTGGAATTGTTATGTAGTGATCTGTAGGGTATGTCGTGTTATGTCGTGTTATAAGGTGTATATGCACCTATACATAGTTGAGGTGCTATGGCTTGCTAGTACTAAGGAGTGCTATGTAGAGTGTACTGGATGCAGTGCTAGACAGTGTAATGTAGTAGTATGTACAGTGTATGTACCTCTATGTAGAGTGTACTGGATGCAGTGCTACACAGTGTAATGTAGTGGTATGTACAGTGTATGTACCTCTATGTAGAGTGTACTGGATGCAGTGCTACACAGTGTAATGTAGTGGTATGTACAGTGTATGTACCTCTATGTAGAGTGTAATGGATGCAGTGCTACACAGTGTAATGTAGTGGTATGTACAGTGTATGTACCTCTATGTAGAGTGTAATGGATGCAGTGCTACACAGTGTAATGTAGTAGTATGTACAGTGTATGTACCTCTATGTAGAGTGTACTGTATGCAGTGCTACACAGTGTAATGTAGTAGTATGTACAGTGTATGTACCTCTGTGTAGAGTGTACTGGATGCAGTGCTACACAGTGTAATGTAGTAGTATGTACAGTGTATGTACCTCTATGTAGATGAAGTGCTTGCTCCTGGCGATAGTCTGGAGGTAGGCGTTGTGGATGGACTCCTCATGATACTTAATACCTGCTGACCAGTCAGCTGCTGACCGCAACACCTGGACAGGACAACACACGTTAGTGTGTCAGCAGTGTGTGTGTGTGTGTGTGTGTGTGTGTGTGTGTGTCTTACCTGTACTCTAGTGGGAACACAGTCGGGCACCTGGTACCTCAGCTCGCTGGCACTGCTGTGAGACTTGGGCAGGAGGTACGGGTAGGAGAGAGAATGATACTTAGGCTTCATTATCTACAGAGAGAAAGAGAGAATAGACAGACGTGGAAAAGCGGCTCTCAGTTCAACGAGGCACTTGAGGTACGGTAACGTGTGTGTGCTGTGTCTGACCTTACAGAAGTTCCAGCGCTGTATGAAGTGTCTGGCCACATCCCTGGCAGCTTTCCCATGGACCACGGAGGAGATGTCATGCCACGGCATCCTAGGAGTGGTGTACCTGTCAATGAAGTCTGGAGAGAGAGAACACCAACAGTTGATCTGATAAATGAGGTGTTATTACCATTATATCCACATACTAGAGGAAAACTACTGTCAAAGAATGTAGTATGTGCGCTAGCGTGTGTGAGTGTGTGTGTGTTTGTGTGTGTTAGGGGGGGGGGTTGTGTGTGTGTGGTAGGGAGGGGTTGTGTGTGTGTGTGTGTGGTAGGAAGGGGTTGTGTGTGTGTGGTAGGGAGGGGTTGTGTGTGTGTGGTAGGAAGGGGTTGTGTGTGTGTGGTAGGGAGGGGTTGTGTGTGTGTGGTAGGGAGGGGTTGTGTGTGTGTGGTAGGAAGGGGTTGTGTGTGTGTGGTAGGGAGGGGTTGTGTGTGTGTGGTAGGGAGGGGTTGTGTGTGCAACTGGTCTGATCCCCCTATCTGTCTTTCTCTGTTACATTCTCTCTCTCTCTCTCTCTCGTGTGTGTATGTGTGTGTGTGTATGTGTGTGTGTATGTGTGTGTGTGTGTGTGTGCGTGTCTGTGTGTGTGTGTTCTACCATCGAAGGGTTTCTCCAGCTGTATCCAGTCCTTGTAGACGAAGTTGCAATAGTCTTTTCCATGCCAAAACCTGGTGTTACCCCTCAGCTCTCCTACACCTGTCTGGAGGCTCCGCACTGAACCACTGCCTGCATAAACACACACACACAGACATGCACGCACGCACGCAAGCACACACACAGACACACACGCAGACACGCATGCACACACACACACACACACGGACGCACGCACACAAGAGAGAAAGAACACAACAGAGAAAGAGAGAGGGGTCAGATCAGTGACACACATATACACAACCCCTCCACACACACACACACACACACACACACACACACACACACACACATACCAGCGCTGTCCAGGGAGCTGATGCTGTCTGCATGCTGGAGAGTGTGTTTGTGGAGGTGTTTGACCAGGGAGAAGTGCATCCTCCTGGTTCGTCCAATCCCCTTCAGCCGTGGAAGCTCCACCCCTGGGTTGCCAGGCAGTGATTGTTTGCCTCCGTTGCTATTGGCGGCACCATCAGTAGAGAACACTCCCCTACTGGAGGGATGGTGGGCAGAGCTCTGAGACTGAAGGTGGGAATAAAGATAATGGTCACTTATTTTTGTGGTATTATGTATTATGTTTTATGTATTATGTATTATGTATTATGTAATATGTATTATGTTTTATGTATTATGTAATATGTTTTATGTATTATGTATTATGTAATATGTATTATGTTTTATGTATTATGTATTATGTATTATGTATTATGTAATATGTATTATGTTTTATGTATTATGTAATATGTTTTATGTATTATGTATTATGTAATATGTATTATGTAATA
>NC_092153.1:15490320-15550320 GCF_045791955.1 Oncorhynchus clarkii lewisi | reverse complement strand
CATGCTCCAACACTCAGACATCATTTAGAGATAGCCAGGGCACGCTCCACTCAGACATCATTTACAGATAGCCAGGGCACGCTCCAACACTCAGACATCATTTACAGAGATAGCCAGGGCACGCTCCAACACTCAGACATCATTTACAGATAGCCAGGGCACGCTCCAACACTCAGACATCATTTACAGATAGCCAGGGCACACTCCAACACTCAGACATCATTTACAGATAGCCAGGGCACGCTCCAACACTCAGACATCATTTACAGATAGCCAGGGGCACGCTCCAACACTCAGACATCATTTACAGACATCATTTACAGATAGCCAGGGCACGCTCCAACACTCAGACATCATTTACAGGTAGCCAGGGCACGCTCCAACACTCAGACATCATTTACAGGTAGCCAGGGCACGCTCCAACACTCAGACATCCACGCTCCAACACTCAGACATCATTTACAGATAGCCAGGACACGCTCCAACACTCAGACATCATTTACAGGGCACGCTCCAACACTCAGACATCATTTACAGAGAGCCAGGGCACGCTCCAACACTCAGACATCATTTACAGATAGCCAGGCTCCAACACTCAGCACGCACACTCCAACACTCAGACATCCAAGCCAGGGGCACGCTCCAACACTCAGATAGCCAGGGGCACGCTCCAACACTCAGACATCATTTACAGATAACCAGGGCACGCTCCAACACTCATCATTTACAGATAGCCAGGGCACGCTCCAACACTCAGACATCATTTACAGATAGCCAGGGCACGCTCCAACACTCAGACATCATTTACAGATAGCCAGGGCACGCTCCAACACTCAGACATCATTTACAGATAACCAGGGCACGCTCCAACACTCAGACATCATTTACAGATAACCAGGGCACGCTCCAACACTCAGACATCATTTACAGATAGCCAGGACACGCTCCAACACTCAGACATCATTTACAGATAGCCAGGGCACGCTCCAACACTCAGACATCATTTACAGAGAGCCAGGGCACGCTCCAACACTCAGACATCATTTACAGATAGCCAGGGAACGCTCCAACACTCAGACATCATTTACAGATAGCCAGGGCACACTCCAACACTCAGATATCATTTACAGATAGCCAGGGCACGCTCCAACACTCAGACATCATTTACAGATAGCCAGGACACGCTCCAACACTCATACATCATTTACAGATAGCCAGGACACGCTACAACACTCAGACATCATTTACAGATAGCCAGGGCACGCTCCAACACTTAGACATCATTTACAGATAGCCAGGGCACGCTCCAACACTCAGACATCATTTACAGATAGCCAGGGCACGCTCCAACACTCAGACATCATTTACAGAGAGCCAGGGCACGCTCCAACACTCAGACATCATTTACAGATAGCCAGGGCAAGCTCCAACACTCAGACATCATTTACAGATAACCAGGGCACGCTCCAACACTCAGACATCATTTACAGATAGCCAGGGCACGCTCCAACACTCAGACATCATTTACAGATAGCCAGGGCACGCTCCAACACTCAGACATCATTTACAGATAGCCAGGGCACGCTCCAACACTCAGACATCATTTACAGATAGCCAGGGCACACTCCAACACTCAGACATCATTTACAGATAGCCAGGGCACGCTCCAACACTCAGACATCATTTACAGAGAGCCAGGGCACGCTCCAACACTCAGACATCATTTACAGATAGCCAGGGCCCGCTCCAACACTCAGACATCATTTACAGATAGCCAGGGCATGCTCCAACACTCAGACATCATTTAGAGATAGCCAGGGCACGCTCCAACACTCAGACATCATTTACAGGTAGCCAGGGCACGCTCCAACACTCAGACATCATTTACAGATAGCCAGGGCACGCTCCAACACTTAGACATCATTTACAGATAACCAGGGCACGCTCCAACACTCAGACATCATTTACAGATAGCCAGGACACGCTCCAACACTCAGACATCATTTACAGATAGCCAGGGCACGCTCCAACACTCAGACATCATTTACAGAGAGCCAGGGCACGCTCCAACACTCAGACATCATTTACAGATAGCCAGGGCACGCTCCAACACTCAGACATCATTTACAGATAGCCAGGGCACACTCCAACACTCAGACATCATTTACAGATAGCCAGGGCACGCTACAACACTCAGACATCATTTACAGAGAGCCAGGGCACGCTCCAACACTCAGACATCATTTACAGATAACCAGGGCACGCTCCAACACTCAGACATCATTTACAGATAGCCAGGGCACGCTCCAACACTCAGACATCATTTACAGATAGCCAGGGCACGCTCCAACACTCAGACATCATTTACAGATAGGCAGGGCACGCTCCAACACTCAGACATCATTTACAGATAGCCAGGGCACGCTCCAACACTCAGACATCATTTACAGATAGCCAGGGCACGCTCCAACACTCAGACATCATTTACAGATAGCCAGGACACGCTCCAACACTCAGACATCATTTACAGATAGCCAGGGCACGTTCCAACACTCAGACTTCATTTACAGATAACCAGGGCACGCTCCAACACTCAGACATCATTTACAGATAACCAGGGCACGCTCCAACACTCAGACATCATTTACAGATAGCCAGAACACGCTCCAACACTCAGACATCATTTACAGATAGCCAGGACACACTCCAACACTCAGACATCATTTACAGATAACCAGGGCACGCTCCAACACTCAGACATAATTTACAGATAGCCAGGGCACGCTCCAACACTCAGACATCATTTACAGATAGCCAGGACACGCTCCAACACTCAGACATAATTTACAGATAGCCAGGGCACGTTCCAACACTCAGACTTCATTTACAGATAACCAGGGCACGCTCCAACACTCAGACATCATTTACAGATAACCAAGGCACGCTCCAACACTCAGACATCATTTACAGGTAGCCAGGACACGCTCCAACACTCAGACATCATTTACAGATAGCCAGGACACACTCCAACACTCAGACATCATTTACAGATAGCCAGGGCACGCTCCAACACTCAGACATCATTTACAGATAGCCAGGGCACGCTCCAACACTCAGACATCATTTACAGATAGCCAGGACACGCTCCAACACTCAGACATCATTTACAGATAGCCAGGGGCACGCTCCAACACTCAGGCATAATTTACAAAATAAGCATTTGTGTTTAGTGAGTCCGCCAGATCAGAGGCAGTAGGGCTGACCAGGGATGTTCTCTTGATAAGTGGGTGAATTGGACCATTTTCCTGTCAAAATGTAACAAGTACTTTTGGGTGTCAGGGAAAATGTATGGAGTAAAAAGCACATTATTTTCGTTAGGAATGTAGTGAAGTAAAAGTAAAAGTTGTCAAAAATATAAATAGTAAAGTAAGCACAGAAACACTAAAAAACAACTAGTATTTTTACTTAAGTACTTTACACCACTGCCAACAGGTGTACAAGTAGCATTACATTATACTACCACACATTTATACAATCTCACTTATCAGGAGTCGACTGTAAGAATACTGTACAGGTTTTCAATCTGGGACTGGTAAACTATACCACATATATAGACTGCATTTACAGTCTGCTTGGGTGATGACATGTAGCTGTGTTATGTTGTGGTGAGTATTCACACTCTAACTGCTGACTGCAATGTCTATTTCCCTACACACACACATACACGTAAACACACATACATGCACATATACACGTAAACACACATACACGTAAACACACATACATGCACGTACCACCAGTCAGTGATGAAGATCTCTTCTTTAGCTTCTTCTAGAGCATTGGCTACATCCTCCATGTAGGTCTTCCCATTCACATACCTACACACACACGCACACACACACACACACACACACACACACACACACACACACACACACACACACACACACACACACACACACACACACACACACACACACACACACACACACAGTGGTTGACACCTTCTCCTAGTTCTGAGTATTTTAGATGCAGACACCAGTTGACAGTTCCAGTCAACCAAACCCACATGATGTTGGCTACAGAAGCACATTCTCCAGACAGACGGGCATAGAGAGAAGCTCACAGACACACACACTTAACATAGACTAAACTTACATCTAACTACTGAACTTAGCATAGACTAAACTTGCATCTAACTACTGAACTTAGCATAGACTAAACTTGCATCTAACTACTAAACTTAGCATAGACTAAACTTACATCTAACTACTAAACTTAGCATAGACTAAACTTACATCTAACTACTAAACTTAACATGGACTAAACTTACATCTAACTACTAAACTTAACATGAACTAAACTTACATCTATCTACTAAACTTAACATGGACTAAACTTACATCTAACTACTAAACTTAGCATAGACTAAAGTTACATCTAACTACTAAACTTAATATTGTCTAAACTTACATCTAACTACTAAACTTAACATTGACTAAACTTACATCTAACTACTAAACTTAACATTGACTAAACTTACATCTAACTACTAAACTTAACATTGACTAAACTTACATCTAACTACTAAACTTAACATGGACTAAACTTACATCTAACTACTAAATTTAACATGGACTAAACTTACATCTAACTACTAAACTTAACATTGACTAAACTTACATCTAACTACTAAACTTAACATAGACTAAACTTACATCTAACTACTAAACTTAACATGGACTAAACTTACATCTAACTACTAAACTTAGCATAGACTAAAGTTACATCTAACTACTAAACTTAATATTGTCTAAACTTACATCTAACTACTAAACTTAACATTGACTAAACTTACATCTAACTACTAAACTTAACATTGACTAAACTTACATCTAACTACTAAACTTAACATGGACTAAACTTACATCTAACTACTAAACTTAACATTGACTAAACTTACATCTAACTACTAAACTTAACATAGACTAAAGTTACATCTACTGTAACTACTAAACTTAACATGGACCAAATACACATTTAACTACTAAACTTAACATTGACTAAACTTACATCTAACTACTAAACTTAACATAGACTAAACTTACATCTAACTACTAAACTTAATATTGACTAAACTTACATCTAACTACTAAACTTAACATGGACTAAACTTACATCTAACTACTAAACTTTACCTGAGTATTTTTTTTTGGGGGGGGGTTGATTGTTGTTTCCCAGATTCCATAGTTACCATTTGGCAGGGATGTTCTGCTCCTCCTGAGCAAAGGAACCAAATCGATGGTCTCGTAGAAACGCCCTCCCGTGTTTACGGACAAAGTCTTCTATCGCCTGGCCCCACCACCGAGCATGTCTGTAGCTGTTCAACTTCAGTACAAGGCACCTACATGCACGCATGAACACACACACACACACACACACACACACACACACACACACACACACACACACACACACACACACACACACACACACACACACACACACACACACACACACACACACACACACACACACACACACACACACACACACACACACAGTTAACTCCTTAATCTCCTGGCCCCACCTCCTAGCATGTCTGTACACACATACACACACCACACCTGGAGAGGCTGTCGATGCGTACTCCGTATTTGGTCTCTGTGTCTTTGGAGTCCATTTTGACGCTGAACTCTTTGTCCAACAGGAGAACAAAGGAAATGGCTCCTGAGTCTGGCTTCATGTAGAAGAGGAACGAATCCTTCACCACCAACCAGCTGTGCGCGCACACACACACACACACACACACACACACACACACACACACACACACACACACACACACACACAGGGAGAGATACATCAGTGTGTGTGCGTGAATGTTTGTGCGTGCATTGTGTTTGTACGTGTGTGTACTAACCGTTTAGACCAGCGGTAGCAGGCTTCACTGTGACCACAGCAGTTCAAGCCTGGGATACGATGACCTCCGGAACGCTTGTGTATCATCCCCTCCCTGAAACATGTTTAAATGATGAATACACAAAATAAAACAAATCTATTTTCAGCTATTCCAATAACAATGGGCATGACGGCGCAGTCATAAAGACAGGATCTGTTAATGAATCTGTTGTTCCTCACAGTCCTTTAGGTCCCAGGTCATGGATGAAGGACATCTGGCTGACGTCTATAAACTCCATCTGAGGAGAGAGAGGAACTGTATTTATGGGTATTAGATAAAGAGAGAAGTAGTAGTCAGTCCAGTTCCGGTCACCTATAGTCTAGTCTAGTGTAGTTGAGTAGTACCATAGAGATTATATTATATTACTAGACTGGCTATGTCATAAACCCTCAAAGTTCCAGAATGGGGCCAAAATGGCAGCCATCTTGTTCAGTCTAATTGCAATGAATGGCAGTACAGGCATAATCCTGGTTTCACTTATGCAGGAAAATGAAAGTAAGGCATGTGATGTATCAGAAATTGTGTAATGGAATTATAGTCAACCTAAAATATTGTCATATCATTTTAAATACAGATTATGCAGGTTTTATACACATTTTCTGTATAAATAGCCTCTAAATATATGTAAACAGAACATACATGTCTCAGATTCTTGGAAAGCTGAGAGTGCCAATACATGATACAATATCAGAAGTCCTATCATCAACTGATTTCAGACAGCATATGGCTGTGGATTGACTGTATTGTTTAAATAGAATTTTGGCATATTGGCAGTTAATTTTAAAAAATGTATCCACAAATACACAAATACAATTCAGATAAATTCTTCAAATTTGCTATTTTACACAATATCTTATCACAGCACTGGAAAACCATGGTTGACCAACTCCCTGACCATCATAAGAAGGTTCATGTCCATTCTAGTATTGTAATTCATAATTCTATGAGTAGTACTCACAGTGTGGTAGTATTTTCTGTACATGGCCATCCTTAGCAGCTTGTTCAGATAATCTTCCAGCTGTTTCTGTACAGGCAACATAATAAATGCTGTATTACTACAGTAGAGATGTACTATACAGTACAATGTTTATATGAAGTATATACTGTATTTGTCTATAAAGTTAATATGACAAACACACTCAAACACACCTACCCTTCTGCTGTAGACCTGTTCGTCTTGTGCCAACTCATCTCCGCCACGCGGTAGCTCAGGAATATGTCTGGCTTCACTCTTCTTCATTGTCCTCCTCCTCGTTGTGTGACTGAGAGAGAGCGAGAGAGAGAGAGAGAGAGAGAGAGAGAGAGAGAAGAGAGAGAGAGAGAGAGAAGAGAGAGAGGGAAGAGAGAGCGAGAGAAGAGAGAGAGAGCGAGAGAGAGAGCGAGAGAGAGAGAGAGCGAGAGAGAGAGAGAGCGAGCGAGAGGGAGAGAGAGCAAGAGAGAGAGCGAGAGAAGAGAGAGCGAGAGAGAGGGAGAGAGAGAGAGAGAAGAGAGAGCGAGAGAGAGGGAGAGAGAGAGAGAAGAGAGAGCGAGAGAGACAGGGAGAGAGAGAGAGGTAGAGTGGTAAAGCAGAAGAAGGTAGGGTCACTCACTGCTATTGGGGAGAAATAAAATGTACATATTTTTAATTTATTTTTAATTTCACCTTTATTTAACCAGGTAGGCAAGTTGAGAACAAGTTCTCATTTACAATTGCGACCTGGCCAAGATAAAGCAAAGCAGTTCGACACATACAACGACACAGAGTTACACATGGAGTAAAACAAACATACAGTCAATAATACAGTAGAAACAAGTCTATATACGATGTGAGCAAATGAGGTGAGGTAAGGAAGGTAAAGGCAAAAAAAGGCCATGGTGGCGAAGTAAATACAATATAGCAAGTAAAACACTGGAATGGTAGATTTGCAGTGGAAGAATGTGCAAAGTAGAAATAAAAATAATGGGGTGCAAAGGAGCAAAATAAATAAATAAAATAAAATAAATACAGTAGGGAAAGAGGTAGTTGTTTGGGCTAAATTATAGATGGGCTATGTACAGGTGCAGTAATCTGTGAGCTGCTCTGACAGCTGGTGCTTAAAGCTAGTGAGGGAGATACTGTAAGTGTTTCCAGTTTCAGAGATGTTTGTAGTTCGTTCCAGTCATTGGCAGCAGAGAATTGGAAGGAGAGGTGGCCAAAGAAATAATTGGTTTTGGGGGTGACCAGAGAGATATACCTGCTGGAGCGCGTGCTACAGGTGGGTGATGCTATGGTGACCAGCGAGCTGAGATAAGGAGGGACTTTACCTAGCAGGGTCTTGTAGATGACATGGAGCCAGTGGGTTTGGCGACAAGTATGAAGCGAGGGCCAGCCAACGAGAGCGTACAGGTCGCAATGGTGGGTAGTATATGGGGCTTTGGTGACAAAACGGATGGCACTGTGATAGACTGCATCCAATTTGTTGAGTAGGGTATTGGAGGCAATTTTGTAAATGACATCACCGAAGTCGAGGATTGGTAGGATGGTCAGTTTTACAAGGGTATGTTTGGCAGGATGATTGAAGGATGCTTTGTTGCGAAATAGGAAGCCAATTCTAGATTTAACTTTGGATTGGAGATGTTTGATGTGGGTCTGGAAGGAGAGTTTACAGTCTAACCAGACACCTAGGTATTTGTAGTCCACATATTCTAAGTCAGAACCGTCCAGAGTAGTGATGCTGGACAGGCGGGCAGGTGCAGGCAGCGATCGGTTGAAGAGCATGCATTTAGTTTTACTTGTATTTAAGAGCAGTTGGAGGCTACGGAAGGAGAGTTGTATGGCATTGAAGGTTACTATATCTACTGTACCATGAAAAATCCTAACATTTCTATGATCAGAATTCGTAGTATATCATTTAGTATTTGATCACTTAACAATTTGATATGTGTGTGTGTGTCTGTGTGTTTACCTGCGGGAGGGTAGCGGCACCCTCATGAACATCTTGTATCGGACCAGTTCTCCATGGAGGTCCATGAAGTGTTTCTCCTTTCTCTTGACCACCCAGCTGAACTCTCCATGTCTCAGCTCAATCTTAAACACTGCAGGCTGACTCTACACAGACAGAGATCAAGTGTGAATGTGTGTGTGTATGTGTGTGTGTGTGTATGTGTGTGTGTGTGTGTGTGTGGGGGTACCTTGTTGACACTCCTCTGTGCCGTGATGTTGAACCTGTCCTGGGCTGTGTTGAACCTCTCCACCTCCAGTATCTTAGCAGTGATGGGGACAGTAGGGAGATAGACCCTGGCTTCAGACTCCTTAAAACCCACGGTGTGATACACAGCACTGAACCCTATACGACTGTCCCCTGGAGAGGTAGAGAATAAGCCAATAGGATACATCTCTCATCATATCATTAATATAAAGAGCTCTCACACACTCACACACACCTATGGTGGTAGGGTCATTGTCAGTCTCCTCTCCATCTCCCATGTCCAACTCTCTGGTGTCCAAACTCTCAACTACATCCGACATCTTCCTGCTGATTCCGAGGCCGTCTGTGATGTCACTGGGTTCCACAGCGATGTCAGAGGTCATCAGGTTAAGGCTGCTGGTGGTGGGGGGGTCTTTACCCAACATGCCTAGCTCTCAACCCTCAGAACAGGGCACACCTGGATGAGGAGAGGAGGAGAAGAGAGGAGAACTTGAACCGTTGAATAGAGTCATAACGTTGTCTGCTTCGTAGAGAAGTTGTTTCTGTCCAAGAGTAAGAGTATGTTGCTCTGCATGTATTATCACTTTCTACTGCAGTGCAGATCATCCCTGCAGCAGTGTGTGTGTGTGTGTGTGTGTGTGTGTGTATGTGGACTTGAATTTGAGGAAATCCAAGACTCCCACACACACACAGCTCAGAATAGAACCAATAGTTGTCCACTAACAGTAGAGGACCATTTGTTAAAGATTCTGCTACCTCATTGGCTGACGCTGGCCCTGCAGAGAACTACAGGAAGTCAATGGAAGCTGTCTTCCAAAATAGCAGAGTACAGAACTGTGTGTGTGTGTGTGCGTGCGTGTGTGTGTGTGTGTGTGTGTGTGTGTGTGTGTGTGTGTGTGTGCATGTGTGTAATGGGTAAGACAGAACCAGTACTATCATGAATGTCTTACTGGAGACTATAATGCCAGTCATTAGAGCTCTGCTTGTACCCTACCAAACACACCACATTAAAGACAGAACCTGAGTGTGTGTGTCCTTAGTGCAATGCTAAGCCAGACAGACAGACAGGCGGGGCTCCATGGCAACAAGAGTGATGTGATGTCATCTCTGGTCAGAAGTCTAGAAAGTTCTCTGAGGCAAGTCAAGGCAGGCGTGCACACAGACTCACACACACACATTTGACTGTAAAACTCTGTTGGCTTACGACAGTGTCTGGCTCTTAGTGTGTGGTAGCATGTTGAGTCTTGTTTTTTGTGTTTGAATTTTAGTTCTCTCTCTTTCCGTTACTCTCTCTCTGTGACACACACACGGACACAAACACACACACAATGCTTTACGTCTCGCACGAGGCCTCCGTCATGTCCCAGTGGAACGGAATGGTCAAACCTCAGGCAGTACTGGGATGACTGGGATCAGAGAAAGAGAGGGGGGTGATAGAGAGAGAGAGAGATGGTAGAGAGGGGGAGAGAGAGAGAAGGAGAGAGAGGGATGACAGATGGAGTGTTGCTTTTATCTCACTTCTCTGTTCTGATGGAACATTGTCTACTTCCTGTTTCCTGTCCAAGGATGTCATGATGATGGGTTTTGGCAAATAGGAGAAAACTATAAATACCAGCTACTGTATGTTGCCAATCATTCTCCTTCCTTTTTTTCTATTCGTTTTTGATTAATTGTTTCCCACATCCACATCCAACAGTTTTCTCAGGGACCGGATACTAACATGTCTTGGGATCTGAATGGATAACACTAGGTTATCATCAGGACAGTTAAAATTCCATTGACCTATCTACACTCGCACAAAGACACACACACACACACACACACACACGCACGCACACACCATAAAGATAAGTGAGAAGAGATTTGTGAACACAACATGGCATTTACAGTCAATGTGGTGCCAACCTCCGCCTAGCACAGATGACAGAGAGAGTGAGAGCAACAGAGTGAGAGAGTGGTCTGTGACACCTCTGTCTCTGCCTACACTAAAGCTGTTTATTATCTAATCATTTCAACACTAGAGAAAGAGAACGAGAGTGAAAGAGAGGGAGAGAGAGAGAGAAAGAGAGAGAGAAAGAAAAAGAAAGAAAGAAAGAAAGAAAAGGGAGGGAGGGAGGGAGGGAGGGAGGGAGGGAGGGAGGGAGGGAGGGAGATAGGGAGGGAGAAAGAGAGGGAGAGAGAGAGACAGAGAGGGAGGGAGACAGAGAGAGGGAGAGAGAGGGAGAGAAAAAGAGAGTGAGGGAGAGAGAAAGAGAGGGAGGGAAAGAGAGGGAGGGAGAGAGAAAGAGAGGGAGAGAGAGAGACAGAGGGAGAGAGAGAAAGAGAGGGAGGGAGAGAGAGAGAGAGGGAGAGAGAGAGGGAAAGAGAAATAGAGGGAGGGAGAGAGAGAGAAAGAGAGAGGGAGAGAGGGACAGAGAGGGAGAGAGAGAGGGAGAGAGAAATAGAGGGAAGGAGAGAGAGAGAAAGAGAGGGAGAGACAGAGAGAGAAAGAGAGGGAGGGAGAGAGAGAGAGAGAGAGAGAGAGGGAGAGGCATTATCACCAGAGAGTCCTGCTGGCTGTAACACAAGGCTTCATTGTACTTCTTTGAAGGAACACATCTTTCCAACGCAATAACACACACACACTGTATTCTACTGTCCAGCAGGTCGTTTGAGTTTACATGTTGGCTTGATCTCTCTGAGCTGAAACCACCTTTGCGTGTGGGTGCATGCGTGTGGGTGCATGCGTGTGGGGACCTGAAATTGCCACAAGTCCCCACAAGGATAGTAAAACAATGACAATTCTCCCTCGTGGGGACATTTCCCACGTCCCCATGAGGACAATAACTATGTGAATCTTAGGGGTTAGGTTTAGGGTTACAATTAGGGATAGGGTTAGAGTTAGGGGTTAGGAGTTAAGGAAAATTGGATTTTGAATGCAAAAATACATTTGATTCCCACAAGGGTGTGTGTGTGTGTGTGTGTGTGTGTGTGTGTGTGTGTGTGTGTGTGTGTGTGAATGAGAGCATGCACTTTTTCATAATTTTGTTGATGTCACTTCCTGACCTTAGTTCCTTTTTTATGTTTCTATTTTGGTTTGGTCAGGGCGTGAGTTGGGGTGGGCATTCTATGTTTTTCATTCTGTTTTGTTCTGTGTGTTGTATTTCTATGTGTTTGGCCTGGTATGGTTCCAAATCAGAGACAGCTGTCAATCGTTGTCTCTGATTGAGAACCATACTTAGGTAGCCTGTTCCCACCTGTGTTTGTGGGTAGTTGTTTCCTGTTTTTTCACCTTACCGGACTGTTTCGTGTCGCTCACGTTTTTTTTTTTTTTTTCTTTGTCATTCAGTGTTCAGTTTATTTAATGAAATTTTCTATGAACACTTACCACGCTGCGTGTTGGTCCGATGATTCCTATTCCTCATCATCAGACGAAGAGGAGAGCGGTTACAGTTGACAGTGACTGTTACAGTTTTCCTATTTGGATGAATGACTAATCAAACATAATGACTGATCAAATATAATTGACACCAAACATTTATTTACCCAGGCAAGTCAGTTAAGAACACATTCTTATTTACAATGACAGCCTAGGAACAGTGGGTTAAGTGCATTGTTCATGGGCAGAATAACAAATTTTTACCTTGTCAGCTCAGGGATTCTATCTAGCAACCTTTCTGTTACTGGCCCAATGCTCTAATCACTAATCACAAATATAGTGATTGATCAAACATAATGACTGATCAAACATAATGACTGATCAAATATAATGACTGATCAAATATAGTGATTGATCAAACATAATGACTGATCAAATATGACTGATCAAATATAGTGATTGATCAAACATAATGACTGATCAAACATACTGACTGATCAAATATAATGACTGATCAAATATAGTGATTGATCAAATATAATGACTGATCAAATATAGTGATTGATCAAACATAATGACTGATCAAATATGACTGATTAAATATAGTGATTGATCAAACATAATGACTGATCAAACATACTGACTGATCAAATATAGTGATTGATCAAACATAATGACTGATCAAATATGACTGATTAAATATAGTGATTGATCAAACATAATGACTGATCAAATATGACTGATTAAATATAGTGATTGATCAAACATAATGACTGATCAAACATAATGACTGATCAAATATAATGACTGATCAAATATAGTGATTGATCAAACATAATTACTGATCAAATATGACTGATTAAATATAGTGATTGATCAAACATAATGACTGATCAATTATGACTGATTAAATATAGTGATTGATCAAACATAATGACTGATCAAACATAATGACTGATCAAATATGACTGATTAAATATAGTGATTGATCAAACATAATGACTGATCAAATATGACTGATTAAATATAGTGATTGATCAAACATAATGACTGATCAATTATGACTGATTAAATATTGTGATTGATCAAACATAATGACTGATCAAACATACTGACTGATCAAATACGACTGATCAAATATAGTGATTGATCAAACATAATGACTGATCAAACATACTGACTGATCAAATATGACTGATTAAATATAGTGATTGATCAAACATAATGACTGATCAAACATACTGACTGATCAAATATAATGACTGATCAAACATAATGACTGATCAAACATACTGACTGATCAAATATAATGACTGATCAAACATAATGACCGATCAAACATACTGACTGATCAAACTAGACAGAATGACAAGACAGAGAGCTAGTCAGTACAGTCAGAGGCTTCTAACTGCCCCACCATAGTTAATATGTATTCAGGAACAGGATGTGTAGAGCAGAGAGAGGGAGACAGAGGTCATGAAACTCAGCTATGATTGTTTTGTTAGGAGAGGAGCCCAGCAGAACTGAGTAATGTCTTATATCACCTACAACAACAAAGAGACTTGGTGTAGTCTTTGAAACGTTGAATCTGTTCTACAAATGTGGCAAGTAACAACGTTACCAATAAAGACGGCACATGTACTCGTGAGGAGAAAATAAGAGGGAGGAAAGGCGAGAAGGAGAGGGAGAGTGAGAGAGCAGTAGGGTGAGGAGAAGGGGATATGAACGAGGGAGTGAGTTGAAGGAAATGGAGAGGGAGGAAAAGGAGAGAGGGAGAGAAGAGTAACTGTTCAGCTAGCGAGGGACAGTCAGTCATACATTTGAAAATCAGCAACAAGCTGCAACACACACACACTACTTCTCCATTGGAACAATATAAAACAGAGTGACAGAGAGAGAGAGAAACTTTACTGACCTACTCTTGTACACTTGCTGTCCTCATTTTGATTTGTCCCACTTCTAGACTACTGAGTAGACTAAACACACACACTACAAACACACACACTCTACACACCCTATACACACTCAGTGTACCGTTCCTCTTGTATAACAGAGTGTATGTGAACGAATGTACTGTGGAAACAACTCCTCTAAGAAAATTCCTCAAGAGAGGAGGGGCTTCTGAAATCTAAACCAGTCAGCTGCGTTGAAACAGTCATACCCTCCCCCTGGGTTCTCTCATTGGTGGAATCTGCATCACTAAGGAATTATCATGGTCCACACACACTAACACAGCCGTGACGAGGGCACAAAAACACCTCTTCCCCCTCAGAAGGTTGAAAGGTTTTGGCATGGGCCCTCAGATCTTCAAAAATGTATACAGCTGCACCATTGAGAACATCTTGACTGGCTGCATCACCACTTGTTTTGATATGGCAACTGCTTGGCATCCGACCGCAAGGTTTTAGAAAATCTTATAGGAAGAATGGGGGGGGATAATTAGAATAATCCAGATGTGCAAAGTAGATACAGACATACCCAAGATGACACAAAGCTGTAATCACGATGGCGCCGACAGAGATGGTCGCCTCGCTGGATCATTGCTACTGGAACTGACGCGATGCATACAAGGCCCTCCTGCTCCCTGCCGTCGGCAAATCTGACCATGAATCCATTTTGTTGCTCCCCGCCTATAGACAGAAACTAAAACAGGAAACGCCCGTGCTCAGGTTAATACAACGCTGGTCTGACCAATCGGATTCCACGCTTCAATCACGTGGACTAGGATATGTTCCGGATAGCCGCAGACAACAACATTGATGTACAGTATACGTTGACTCGGTGAGCGAGTTTATTAGCGAGTGCATCGGAGATGTCGTACCCACTGTGACTATTAAAACCTTCCCTAACCAGAAATCGTGGATTAATGGCAGCATTCGCACAAAACTAAAAGCTTGTAGGCTCTCCTTCTCCGTGGCCAATGTGAGTAAAACATTTAAACGTGTTAACCCTCGCAAGGCTGCCGGCCCAGACGGCATCCCTAGCTGCGTCCTCAGAGCATGCGCAAATCAGCTGAATGGTGTGTTTACGGACATATTCAACCAATCCCTATCCCAGTCTACTATCCCCACATGCTTCAAAATGGCCACCGTTGTTCCTGTTCTCAAGAAAGTGAACTGAACTAAATGACTATCGCCCCATTGCACTCACTTCTGTCATCATGAGGTGCTTTGAGAGACTAGTCAAGGATCATATCACCTCCACTCTACCTGATACCCTAGACCCACTCCAATTTACTTACTGCCCCAATAGGTCCACTGACGATGCAATCGCCATCACACTGCACACTGCCCTATCCCATCTGGACAAGAGGAATAACTGTGTAAGAATTCTGTTCATTGACTACAGCTCAGCATTTAACACCATAGTACCCTCCAAACTCGTCATTAAACTCAAGACCCTGGTTCTCGACCCCGCCTTGTGCAACTGGGTCCTGGATTTTCTGACGGGACGACCACCAGGTGGTGCAGGAAGGAAACAAGATCTCCACCCTGCTGATCCTCAACACTGGGGCCCCACAAGGGTGCGTTCTCAGCCCTCTCCTGTACTCCCTGTTCACCCATGGCTGAGTGGCCATGCACGCTTCCAACTCAATCATCAAGTTTGCAGATGACACTGCAGTGGTAGGCCTGATTACCAACAACGACGAGACGGCCTACAGGGAGGAAGTGAGGGCCCTCGGAGTGTGGTGTCAGGAAAACAACCTCTCACTCAACGTCAACAAAACAAAGGAGATGATCATGGACTACAGGAAACAGTAGAGGGAGCACCCCCCCCATCCACATCGATGGGACATTAGTGGAGAAGGTGGAAAGTTTTAAGTTCCTCGGCGTACACATCACAGACAAACTGAAATTGTCCACCCACACAGACAGCGTGGTAAAGAAGGTACAACAGCGCCTCTTCCACCTCAGGAGGCTGAAGAAATGTGTCTTGTCATCTAAAACACTCACAAACGTTTACAGATGCACAATCGAGAGCATCCTGTCGGGTTGTATCACCGACCTGATACGGCAATTTCACTGCCCTCAACCGCAAGGCTCTCCAGAGGGTAGTGCAGTCTGCACAATGCATCGCCGTGGGCAAGCTACTTGCCCCCCAGGACACCTACAGCATCCGATGTCACAGGAAGGCCAAAAAATCAAGGACAAGAACCCCCAGATCCACTGCCTGTTCACCCCGCTACCATCCATAAGTATACACAATCCTGAGTCAATATTTTGTAGAAGCACCTTTGGTGGCGATTAAAAATCGAATCAAATTTTATTGGTCACATACACTTGGTTAGAAGATGTTAATGCGAGTGTAGCGAAATGCTTGTGCTTCTAGTTCCGACTATGCAGTAATATCTAACAGCAATCTAACAAATTCACAACAACAACCTTATACACACAAATACACACAAATGTAAAGGGATGAGTAGAATATGTACAAATGGATGAGTGATGGTGTGTGGCATAGGCAAGATGCAGTAGATGATATAGAATACAGTATATACATATGAAATGAGTAATGTGGGATACAGTGCCTTGCGAAAGTATTCGGTCCCCTTGAACTTTGCGACCTTTTGCCACATTTCAGGCTTCAAACATAAAGATATAAAACTGTATTTTTTTGTGAAGAATCAACAACAAGTGGGACACAATCATGAAGTGGAACGACATTTATTGGATATTTCAAACTTTTTTAACAAATCAAAAACTGAAAAATTGGGCGTGCAAAATTATTCAGCCCCTTTACTTTCAGTGCAGCAAACTCTCTCCAGAAGTTCAGTGAGGATCTCTGAATGATCCAATGTTGACCTAAATGACTAATGATGATAAATACAATCCACCTGTGTGTAATCAAGTCTCCGTATAAATGCACCTGCACTGTGATAGTCTCAGAGGTCCGTTAAAAGCGCAGAGAGCATCATGAAGAACAAGGAACACACCAGGCAGGTCCGAGATACTGTTGTGAAGAAGTTTAAAGCCGGATTTGGATACAAAAATATTTCCCAAGCTTTAAACATCCCAAGGAGCACTGTGCAAGCGATAATATTGAAATGGAAGGAGTATCAGACCACTGCAAATCTACCAAGACCTGGCCGTCCCTCTAAACTTTCAGCTCATACAAGGAGAAGACTGATCAGAGATGCAGCCAAGAGGCCCATGATCACTCTGGATGAACTGCAGAGATCTACAGCTGAGGTGGGAGACTCTGTCCATAGGACAACAATCAGTCGTATATTGCACAAATCTGGCCTTTATGGAAGAGTGGCAAGAAGAAAGCCATTTCTTAAAGATATCCATAAAAAGTGTTGTTTAAAGTTTGCCACAAGCCACCTGTGAGACACACCAAACATGTGGAAGAAGGTGCTCTGGTCAGATGAAACCAAAATTGAACTTTTTGGCAACAATGCAAAACGTTATGTTTGGCGTAAAAGCAACACAGCTCATCACCCTGAACACACCATCCCCACTGTCAAACATGGTGGTGGCAGCATCATGGTTTGGGCCTGCTTTTCTTCAGCAGGGACAAGGAAGATGGTTAAAATTGATGGGAAGATGGATGGAGCCAAATACAGGACCATTCTGGAAGAAAATCTGATGGAGTCTGCAAAAGACCTGAGACTGGGACGGAGATTTGTCTTCCAACAAGACAATGATCCAAAACATAAAGCAAAATCTACAATGGAATGGTTCAAAAATAAACATATCCAGGTGTTAGAATGGCTAAGTCAAAGTCCAGACCTGAATCCAATCGAGAATCTGTGGAAAGAACTGAAAACTGCTGTTCACAAATGCTCTCCATCCAACCTCACTGAGCTCGAGCTGTTTTGCAAGGAGGAATGGGAAAAAAATTCAGCCTCTCGATGTGCAAAACTGATAGAGACATACCCCAAGCGACTTACAGCTGTAATCGCAGCAAAAGGTGGCGCTACAAAGTATTAACTTAAGGGGGCTGAATAATTTTGCACGCCCAATTTTTCAGTTTTTGATTTGTTAAAAAAGTTTGAAATATCCAATAAATGTCGTTCCACTTCATGATTGTGTCCCACTTGTTGTTGATTCTTCACAAAAAAATACAGTTTTATATCTTTATGTTTGAAGCCTGAAATGTGGCAAAAGGTCGCAAAGTTCAAGGGGGCCGAATACTTTCGCAAGGCACTGTATGTAAACATTATTAAAGTGGTGTTAGTTAAAGTGACTTGTGATACCTTTATTAAGTCAATTTATTTAAGTGGCCAGAGATTTCAGTCTGTATGTTGGCAGCAGCCTCTCTGTGTTAGGGATGGCTGTTTAACAGTCTGATGGCCTTGCGATAGAAGCTGTTTTTCAGTCTCTCGGCCCCAGCTTTGATGCACCTGTACTGACCTCGCCTTTTGGAAATGATATATTTCTGTAAAAAAAGGTCCAGAACGGCAGGCAGTCTAAGGGTCGGAGCAGGCAGGGGTCAATAATCCAGTGTGGTGTGGCAAGGTACAGAACGGCAGGCAGGCTCGGGTTCAGAGCAGGTAGAATGGTCAAAACTGGGAAAAACTAGAAAACAGGAACTAGAACAGACAGAAGCAAGGGGGAAAACTCAGGCAGGTTTCACGAAACAAAACGAACTGGCAACAGACAAACAGAGAACACGGGTATAAATACACAGGATAATGGGGAAGATTGGAGACACCTGGAGGGGGGTGGATCCATGCACAAAGACAGGTGAAACAGATCAGGGTGTGACAGGGTGAGAAAATAAAACTATTTAATAAATTTTGATTTCAGGCTGTAACACAACAAAATTTGGAATAAGTTAAGGGGTATGAATACTTCCTTGTCTCCACCCCCTTCCAGGTGCCCATTTTCCCCATTATCCCCTGTGCATTTATACCTGCGTTTTCTGTTAGTCTGTTGCCAGTTCGTCTTGTCTCGTCAAGCCTACCAGCGTGTTTTTCGCCATACTCCTGTTCTCTCTAGTCCCTGTTTTCTTGTCCTTCCGGTTCCGACCTATTCTTCCTGTCCTGACCCCGAGCCTGCCTGCCGTCCTGTACCTATCTGACTCTGACCTGGTTTACAAATTTCTGCCTGTCCTGACCTTGAGCCTGCCTGCTACCCTGTACCTATCAGACTCAGACCTGGTTACGAACCTCTGCCTGTCCTCGACCTGCCCTTTTCCTGCCTCCTGTGGTTTTAATAAACTACTCTGTATATTGAACCTTCCGTCTCCTGTGTCTGCATCTGGGTCATATCTTGATTCGTGTTAGTACGAACTGGCCATGACTGACCCAGGAGACTCGGACCAGTTCCGCAGTGCCGTCTCCTCCCATGGAGCCATCATTGATAGACACGAGGAGTTACTTCAAGGTTTTATGGAAGGATTCCAGACCTTGGCGGAATGCCATGACCGTGCCTTGAATACATGGCTGGAGCAATTGTGCAGATTGTCTGTTATGCAACCAGCCACGATGGTAACCTCCCAGTCCCTCAGTAACCCTGCTGTCAGCAGCGCGTCTCTACAGGCGAACCCAGCTTCCCATTCGACACGTTCCTTCATGCTCATCAAGTCTACTCAGGTACCTGTGGTATTGGGGTTTTCATGGCTCCAGCGACACAATCCCCTTATCAACTGGACTGCTGGTGCTATCATGGACAGGAGCCCGTTCTACCACGCTCATTGCCTGAAGTTGGTGCAGCCTGCCCCAGGACTTCTTCCTGTGGGCTCGGAAGAAGCCTCGGGCCTCTCCGCCGTTCCCGCAGAGTACCAGGACCTCCGGGAGGTTTTCAGCAAGGTTTTCAGCTCTGTTGGGTCCGGAGACCAAGGCTGTGGAAACGTACATCAATGACTTCCTGGCTGCAATGTGTACCTGTCCTTCTGCCTCCCCCTCTGTGGAGAAGAGGGACAAAACCCGGTGCCCGTGAGTCGACTACCGGGGCCTTAATGACATCACGGTTAAGAACTGCGGAACGCCTAACATCTGGTGAGGATACGGGAAGGTGACGGAGTGGAAGACAGCCTTTAACACAGCTAGCAGATACTACGAATACCTGGTGACCCCGTTCGGTCTGACCAACGCTCCTGCGGTGTTCCAAGCCCTGGTTAACAACGTTCTCCACAACATGTTGAACCGGTTCGTGTTCGTCTACCTTGACGACATCCTTGTCTTTTCCCGCTCAGCTCAAGAACACGTTCTCCACTTCTAACAAGTCCTCCAGCGTCTCCTGGAGAACCAGCTTTTTGTTAAAGCAGAAAAATACGATTTCCATCGCTCCACCATCTCCTTCCTAGGATACATCATCACTGCTGGTAATATGCAGATGGATCCCGGGAAGGTGAGAGCGGTGGTGGATTGGCCTCAACCCACTTCCAGAGTGCAGCTGCAACGCTTCCTGGGATTTGCCCATTTCTATCGCCATTTACTGGGTTACAGCACCCTGGCTTCCCCCCTTTCAGCACTCACCTCTCCCATGGTCCTGTTCACATGGTCCCCAGCTGCTGACCGGGCGTTCCTGGACCTAAAGCACTGCTTCACCACAGCTCCCATATTAATCCATCCGGACTGGTCCCATCAGTTCGTGGTGGAGGTCAACACTTTGGACATGGGAGTGGGGGCTGTCCTGTCCCAACATTCTGCCCTGGACCTAAAGCTGCATCCCTGCACCTTCTTTTCCCATTGTCTTAATGCCACAGAGAGCCAGGCCCAGATGTTCGTCCGCCGCTGTCGCTGTACCTGGAAGAGAGCCCGGTCTGCTCTTCTCAAGACCACCTCCAGGTATCAACGACAGGCGGACTGCCACCGGATCCCGGCTCCCTGTTATCGGCTCGGCAAGAGGGTATGGCTATCCACTCGGGATCTGCCCCTGCGGGTGGAGTCCCCGTTTTATCGGCCCTTTTCACATCTCTAAGATTCTTAGCCCCTCTGCTGTTCGTCCCCCCTACGACTGATCTCGTCCTGCCATTTGTCTCTCTCTTGTTGTTTTAATAAACTACTCTGTGTATTGAACCTTCTGTCTCCTGTGTCTGCATCTGGGTCATATCCTGAGTTGTGTTAGTAAGGGACATACATAACAGTCGATATGGACGGTGGCTAGATATTTCCGGAGTGGCTCCTGCACACACACAGAAACACACACCTATCCTATCCACCCTACAAGTGAATATCTCCCTCCACCTGAGGTTGAATCTGCACATTGGTCTCCTCACTATATACACAGACTGTATTGCGAGTGCATGTGTCGTGTGTATGTGTGTGTATCCATGTGTGTGTATGTGTGTGTGTGTGTGTGTGTGTGTGTGTGTGTGTGTGTGTGTGTGTGTGTGTGTGTTTGCATACATATGTGTGTGTTTATGACTGAGACTTTGACCTGAACGCTACACCACACCCTGTGAGAATGATGCTAGAGTAAGTCACACATTACATTACATTTGACATTTTCACATTTGAGTAATTTCGCAGACGCTCTTATCCGGAGCGACATACAATCAATGCATTCAGCTAAATTAGTAAAGTAGTAAAACCACATATCACAATCATTGCTAGTCTTTGTTGGTTAATGTAGCTACTAGAGACAGAAAATTAGAAAAGTAATAGAAAGAAGTGAGACACACACATCCACACATACACACACACATACACACATACACACACACATCCACACATCCACACACACATACACACACACATACACGCACACAGACTGAGTACCTGTTGCAGTGAAAAGTTGATGGGTCACTGACTTGCTGTGATCAGACCTCTGGACTTCTGTCATCTGAGGTGTCTTCTCTCTCTCTAAAATGTTCTGTATAGGTAAACAGCACAGAGCAAAGGGCAGAGAAATAATCTACCCAATAACCTCCATCATAGATCATAATCTGGTCATACTGTTGGCCACACACAGAAACACACACGCACACAAACACGCACAAACACGAACACACACACACCGGCTTTGCTTTAACCATTAGGTGGCGTGCTAGATCTAAGCTAGGGCTACCAGTAGGACCCCCTCCCTCTCTCTCGGCTGCCCTCCTTCACACTCTCTCTCCCTCTGTTTTTCAGTTGTGACAGTTGTTTCTGCTCCATTCAATTATGAGAAAAACTAGAGCATGTGCATGTGTGTGAGGTGTGAATGTGCCATATTTAAAAACGTTGTTTTTTCTCTTTAGAGATTTCTCATCAAATCACAGAGGAGGACATCGATCTATTGATCTTACATGGAGGCTACAGAGAGAGAGAGAGAGAGAAAGAGAAAGAGAGAGAAATGTGGACTGCATTTCTGAAACCATAATATTCAACGTCACAGACTCATAGAGGATGTTGATGTTGTTTGGATGTTTTTGTTGTTTACCCATTTCTCTTGGCTGAGTGGTTGGAGGAGCTTTCCAGAGTCACATCACAAAACCCTGACTGTGACTCACCTTCATTCTAGGTTACCGTGTTTTCATCTGACGCATGAAGGGGACAGAGCAAGAGAGGGACACTTTTTGGAGGATGTTGTTTTAGAAGGTCGTCTTTTCTCGCTCATCATTTCTCGATTTAAAAAAATGTATCTATGTAATTTAGACCAATATATAGCCCTAACAATACCAT
Source organism: Oncorhynchus clarkii lewisi (assembly GCF_045791955.1). NCBI lineage: Eukaryota > Metazoa > Chordata > Actinopteri > Salmoniformes > Salmonidae > Oncorhynchus > Oncorhynchus clarkii. Next base: position 15,527,278 of record NC_092153.1, on the reverse strand, counting down.
AGGAAAATGAATATCAGACCCTATTCATGTTTGTTTAATACTTTTGTACAATGCGCTCAACGGATGCTCGAGTATTATTTTCTTTCTTCAGACATGAATTTTAGCTTGTGATATATTTAATAACATTCAAAGGCTATACTTTATTTCTTACAAGTAAAATACTTTTGTAAATGGAAGACAAGATGGGAAGGTGTGTTTTATTGCTTCAGTGCAAGACTGTTCTAAAATAGAGGCGGACTAGGAGCTTAAAACCATAAAATCCTTTACGCATCACACACACGCACTCAATAGGAATAGAGGACATGCGGAGACAAGAGGAGCGCGCCAGCCGCCCCAAGGAGAACCTCCAGCCGCGTGAATGACCCGCTGGCAGCATGCGCTCCTGGCCGAACCGAACTGACTGTCTCTCTCCCGTTAACTGCAGCTGGGAGGAGAACTACTGGAACTACTACTTTAACGGGAGCTACCGGGGTCCCGTTCCCCCCGAAAACCTCTTCCCCATCCCCGTTCTAATGGGAATCACCATCACCTGTGCTCTCCTGTTCCTGGCGGGAGTGACCGGAAATGTAATGACTATACTGGTCGTGTCTAAGTACAGAGACATGAGAACAACCACTAACCTCTACTTATGTAGCATGGCTGTCTCAGACTTGTTGATATTCCTCTGTATGCCCCCTGATGTGTATCGGTTATGGAAGTACAGGCCATGGATATTTGGAGATACATTCTGTAAGCTGTTTCAGTTCGTTAGTGAGTGCTGCACTTATTCAACCATTTTGAATATAACCGCTCTGTCCGTGGAGCGGTACCTGGCCATCTGCTTCCCACTTCGCGCCAAACGCCTGGTCACCAAGCGACGCGTCCGTGCGCTCATCATCTTTCTCTGGCTCGTGTCGCTGTTGAGCGCGGGACCTGTCTTCGTTTTGGTGGGAGTGGAGCACGAGACTCGCCCAGCGGCGGGAAACTCTGTGACTGCTGGTGGGGCGGAAGGACAGACAGAGATAGACACTAGCGAGTGTAAACCCACCCAGTACGCGGTTGAGTCTGGGCTTCTAGCCGCCATGGCGTTGGTTAGCTCTGTGTTTTTCTTCCTGCCGGTGTTTTGTTTGACTGTGGTGTACAGTTTGATTGGACGAAGGTTGTGTAAGAGACGGAGAGAGAACAATATTGGAGCTAACGTAGCACACAGGGACAAGAGCAACAGACAGACCGTCAAGATGTTAGGTAGGGTGCAATACATGTTGCTCATATTCAAAACCATGTTTTAACCACGGCATAATTGAGATGTTTATAATATTTTAAAAAGGCCACAGAATTGGAGACATTTAAAAAAGGAAAAATATTGGTTCCGATACGAATTAAATCAATCAAACATTGTAACAAGACAATGATAATGTAAATAATGTAGATATAACGCTAAGCTGTGTATAAGTTTATACAGTCAGCACAGTAACCTAATAACCATGATAACAGCCAGTCGTGTAAAGCTTTACCAAAGTAATTTAATTAGGCATAACTATAGTTTCCCCTCATACCCCTTTCTGCCATTTCTCTCTCTGAAAAAAATAATATTACTGATGTTTGCATTTAATGTTTTATGGTTGGAATTAATTGTATGTGCCTCCCCTCCTCCCTCAATTCCCCCTTCCCACTCCCCCCTCTCTATTATTATTAGCATAAAAGGAGAAATCCAATGTTGCAAACATTTATTATCTGTCTCCCCTCTCTCGCTCTCCCTCTCTCTCTCTCTCCAGCTGTAGTGGTCTTTGCCTTCGTCCTGTGCTGGCTGCCTTTCCACTTGCATCGTTACCTTATGTCCCATTCCTCCGAGGGTTCCTCTCCTCTCTGGTCTCTCTTCACCCAGTACTGCTCCCTTGTTTCCACTGTCCTCTTCTATCTCTCGGCTGCCATCAACCCTGTCCTCTATAACACCATGTCTAGGAAGTACCGGTCAGCTGCTGCCCAACTGTTTGGTCTACAGGAGACTCAACCACCCAGAGGGAGAACAGCAAGCACTGTCAAAGGAGAGAGTTCACCTGCCTGGACAGAGTCCACTGTTAGCCTGTGACTGTAGCCAATTTGGAGGGTGAATGGGCGCTAGATATATACTTCTCTGATTTTGACATGTAGTTGTTGTGATCAAACTCTTCTTGTGTGTTTCTCATCAGTGACCACTGCTTTCCCTGGTTGATCAAACTCAAACAGGCACCATTATGGACCATCAAGGATTCATTGGTCTTTAATCCAAGAGAGCACCGGCTTACGCATAACGTCCATGGACGTTGATTATTGATTGAAATTTGGTCAGTCCGCCCTGCCCTTGCGTTGAACATATTAATTGAATTAGCCTCAAGGACTCTGAATAAGACTGTCGCTTTGATGTCACAACTTGCCCAGCAAAGACAGACAAAGGCGTTTGAGAACATGTTTTATAAAATATTTATAAGGCGTTTCTGTCACCCAAAAAGAAGCACACCATTAGCAACAAAAATATTAAACAGCTCTTGAAACGGACACCTATGTATTTTCTACAAATCACACATGCAACACACACGCACACACACACAAACCAAAATAGTTATTACGCTTGCCTTAACTGATACAGTGCCTTGCGAAAGTATTCGGCCCCCTTGAACTTTGCGACCTTTTGCCACATTTCAGGCTTCAAACATAAAGATATAAAACTTTATTTTTTTGTGAAGAATCAACAACAAGTGGGACACAATCATGAAGTGGAACGACATTTATTGGATATTTCAAACTTTTTTAACAAATCAAAAACTGAAAAATTGGGCGTGCAAAATTATTCAACCCCCTTAAGTTAATACTTTGTAGCGCCACCTTTTGCTGCGATTACAGCTGTAAGTCGCTTGGGGTATGTCTCTATCAGTTTTGCACATCGAGAGACTGAAATTTTTTCCCATTCCTCCTTGCAAAACAGCTCGAGCTCAGTGAGGTTGGATGGAGAGCATTTGTGAACAGCAGTTTTCAGTTCTTTCCACAGATTCTCGATTGGATTCAGGTCTGGACTTTGACTTGGCCATTCTAACACCTGGATATGTTTACTATTGAACCATTCCATTGTAGATTTAGCTTTATGTTTTGGATCATTGTCTTGTTGGAAGACAAATCTCTGTCCCAGTCTCAGGTCTTTTGCAGACTCCATCAGGTTTTATTCCAGAATTGTCCTGTATTTGGCTCCATCCATCTTCCCATCAATTTTAACCATCTTCCCTGTCCCTGCTGAAGAAAAGCAGGCCCAAACCATGATGCTGCCACCACCATGTTTGACAGTGGGGATGGTGTGTTCAGCTGTGTTGCTTTTACGCCAAACATAACGTTTTGCATTGTTGCCAAAAAGTTCCATTTTGGTTTCATCTGACCAGAGCACCTTCTTCCACATGTTTGGTGTGTCTCCCAGGTGGCTTGTGGCAAACTTTAAACAACACTTTTTATGGATATCTTTAAGAAATGGCTTTCTTCTTGCCACTTTTCCATAAAGGCCAGATTTGTGCAATATACGACTGATTGTTGTCCTATGGACAGAGTCTCCCACCTCAGCTGTAGATCTCTGCAGTTCATCCAGAGTGATCATGGGCCTCTTGGCTGCATCTCTGATCAGTCTTCCTCTTGTATGAGCTGAAAGTTTAGAGGGACGGCCAGGTCTTGGTAGATTTGCAGTGGTCTGATACTCCTTCCATTTCAATATTATCGCTTGCACAGTGCTACTTGGGATGTTTAAAGCTTGGGAAATCTTTTTGTATCCAAATCCGGCTTTAAACTTCTTCACAACAGTATCTCGGACCTGCCTGGTGTGTTCCTTGTTCTTCATGATGCTCTCTGCGCTTTTAACGGACCTCTGAGACTATCACAGTGCAGGTGCATTTATACGGAGACTTGATTACACACAGGTGGATTGTATTTATCATCATTAGTCATTTAGGTCAACATTGGATCATTCAGAGATCCTCACTGAACTTCTGGAGAGAGTTTGCTGCACTGAAAGTAAAGGGGCTGAATAATTTTGCACGCCCAATTTTTCAGTTTTTGATTTGTTAAAAAAGTTTGAAATATCCAATAAATGTCGTTCCACTTCATGATTGTGTCCCACTTGTTGTTGATTCTTCACAAAAAAATACAGTTTTATATCTTTATGTTTGAAGCCTGAAATGTGGCAAAAGGTCGCAAAGTTCAAGGGGGCCGAATACTTTCGCAAGGCACTGTATGTAAACTGTATTCTGGATGACAAAGAAAAGCACTGTAGACCGTGATGCACTTCTCCGTACCCTGAGAGAGAGGGACTGGAGTACTGTGTGTGTGTTTGTTTATGTTGAGTGATTGGGTGTGTTGGGGTATGTGTATTTATGGTGAGTGACGTCGTGTGTTGGTGTGTGTGTGTGTTTATGGTGAGTGACTGTGTTGGTGTGTTTGGCAGTGTGTGTAGGTATAGGTAACATTTTTTTGCTATGATAGCATGTACAGTAGGCTAATTATACCGCCAGCCTTACTCTGTAAATACCAGCTTAGTAACAGTTCAATCTGATTGGTATTAGTCTTGGCTTATCCTATAAGTACTTACAAAGCAGCCACTGCCTTGGACTCCAGAATTCTGACATGGCAACCAGGACTCAGAGCATTTCATGTTATTCTGTACATAAATCCGAGACACTCCATTTAGTATAATATGTTACGTTTACAAACAATTAAAGTTTACAAGTTTACAAACAATTAAAATGGCAAAATCACAATAATACAAGCCATTCTTGTGACTATTGTGATTTTGCCATTGTAATTGTTTGTAAACTTGTATAGTCAAATTAATCTATGATCGTATGCTATCCATTTGTTTGTATGCTATTCTTTGTATGACATTTTAATATTTGATTATTAACCAATGATATTAGGCCACTCCTGGCCATGATTACAGACACCTGTCTTTTGACACTATATAAACGAGTCATCCCGCAGTGTTTGTGATTATACCCTGATGAAGACAGCTTGGCTGTCGAAACGTTGGTATTACATTTTTGCATCTGAGCTCCTAGAGTAGTTGAAAAGTTGCTAATGTGCTAAAGTTGTCCATCATGAGATTTGAACTCGCAACCTTTGGGTTACTAGACATCTGCATTATACACGTACTCATCATCCTACAGTGCATTTGGAAAGTATTCAGACCCCTTGACTTTTTCCACATTTTGTTACATTACAGCCTTATACTAAAATTTATTAAATTGTTTGTTTTTTCATCATCAATCTACACACAATACCCGATAATGACAAAGCAAAAGCAGGTTTTTTAGAAAGGTTTGCTAATTTATTAGAAATAAGAAACTAAAATATCACATTTCCATAAGTATTCAGAACCTTTACTCAGTACTCAGTACCATTTGCTCAGTACGTCCTCCAGACGTGACTCTTGGCATTCAGGCCAAAGAGTTCAATCTTGGTTTCATCAGACCAGAGAATCTTTTTTCTCATGGTCTGAGAGTCCTTTAGGTGCCTTTTGGCAAACTCCAAGCGGGCTGTCATGTGCAATTTACTGAGGAGTGACTTTTGGGGGGGGAAAAAGTCAAGGGAACTGAATATTTTCTGAATGCACTGTATTTCATTTTTATCTTGAGTAACCATCTGTCTTATGTAACCATACAAAACGTAACATATCATACTAATTTGAGTGTCCCAGATTTTCATTCACAATGTTACGTCTAGTCTATGAGACCAGGCTGGGTATGGACTTAAAGACTACAAGTAAGGACTGCAGAACCAATCTGCAAATATGAACCACAAACATCGCCTGGAAAAAGACTTAAAACGTGGAAATGCAACTACAGACATGGCGCTTCAGCCCAAATTAATGTAACGCTTAACTATGTATCCATGTTTGTACCGCTATAATAATCTGTACTATGCCTTTACAAACTATAATGGAACAAAACACTGTATGTATTTTAATATTGATCCATATCATCAGGTTGCCAACTTGGTCTGAACTCATTCCGGGAGATAAAAATGATTCAACATTGTTTACGTGTCATTTTTTAAATTTCAGACATAAGTAGTTTAACTCCGTCATGACTGAGAAGTGCACACATGGGTAGCCTACAAACACACAGGTTTCATCCTCACCTCTCCCCCATCTTCTCCTCCTCTCTTATTTCCCCTCCTCTGCTTTCCTCTCGTCTCAGTGCCTTTAAGTCAGGCAGCCTCAAAGCCACCCATCCTCAAGGGTCGTCACTAGTTCTCACAGCCATAATTATGGCTACACCCCGCCTATTTCTACAATTTCTCTTCTTAAAATAGAATGTTAAGCATAACTCTAACCTTTACCACACTGCTAACCTTATGCCTAACCCTAACCTTAATTTAAGACTGAAAAGTACACTTTTGTGTTAATGAATTCTACGACAAGACAATTTTGACATTGTGGTAACAAGTGACAACCATCTTCAAGTTAGGTTCAAAGGTCCCTTCTGTCGCATCTGAGGCTTTCTGAGTTGCCTGATCAAAAAGTCCTATAAGACAGAGTAAGGACAGGAGGAGAGAGGGAAAGAAAGAGGTCAGAGAGAGAAAAGAGGGATGGAAAGAGGAAGAAGGAAAGTGAGAAAGACATTGATGGTGGTACATAGAATATGAGGAGCGGAGAAATGAATGAATGAGGTAAGGATGAGTCAGAGAGAGAGGAACTTGGAAGTAAGAGCACTTGAGAAAAGATTGATTCAGAAATTATAGACATAGTCAATGAGTTACTCTGCATCACTTGTGAGATGCAGTGTGTGTGTCTCAGAGACAGGAGGAATAATTTTATTTCTGTGATTTAATGCCTCCTGTTATCCAGTGAGATGCTATCGAGGCCGCTTGGGAATAAATCACAAGCTATTGCTGGACACAGGCGCGTGCACACACACACTCAAACAAACACACACTGAGAGACGGAGGGGAGCGAGAGAGGAAGAGACAGAGAGAGACAGAACGTGAGAGGAAGGCTGAGAGAGAAGAGAAAGGTAAAGAGAGATAGAAAGACAAAGAGAGTGAGAGAGGATCGATGGCAATGTTCCTGCACAAATCAGTGTGTCGAAGAAGAGGCTGCATGTGCTTTTGTGCATCTCCCCTCCCCACTGGTCTCTTCTCCAGACACACAGTTCAGTCAGGGTTATAGTGGCAATTAAATAGGAGATTCTCCCTAAAACTGAATGTGAAGGTTGCATATTTTCACAGCGTCGGCTGGATTATAGATGTGATTCATGTCTGGCTGTACCTCAAATGATACCTTATTCCCTACAGTACCTTCGGAAAGTATTCAGACCCCTTGACTTTTTTCCAAATTTTGTTAGGTTACAGCCTTATCCTAAAATTGATTTAATTGTTATTTTTCCCCCTCTTCAATCTACACACAATACCCCATAATGACAAAGCAAAAAATGTTTTTTAGAAATGTTAGCTAATTTATTAAATAAATAACTGAAATATCACGTTTACATAACTATTCAGACCCTTTACTCAGTACTTTGTTTAAGCATCTTTGGCAGCGATTACAGCCTCGAGTCTTCTTGGGTATGACGCTACAAGCTTGGCACACCTGTATTTGGTTTCTCCCATTCTTCTCTGCAGATCCTCTCAAGCTCTGTCATGTCGGATGGGGAGCGTCGCTGCACAGCTATTTTCAGGTCTCTCCAGAGATGGTTCAAGTCCGGGATCTGGCTGTGCCACTCAAGGACATTCAGAGTCTTGTCCCGAAGCCACTTGCGTTGTCTTTGCTGTGTGCTTAAGGTCGTTTTCCTGTTGGTAGGTGAACCTTCGCCCCAATCTGAGGTCCTGAGCGCTCTGTAGCAGGTTTTCATCAAGGATCTCTCTGTACTTTGCTCTATTCATCTTTGCCTCGATCCTGACTAGTCTCTCAATCTCTGCCACTGAAAAACACCCCCACAGCATGATGCTGCCACCAAATCAAATGTATGTATATAGCCCTTCGTACATCAGCTGATATCTCAAAGTGCTGTACAGAAACCCAGCCTAAAACCCCAAACAGCAAGCAATGCAGGTGTTGAAGCACGTTGGCTAGGAAAAACTCCCTAGAAAGGCCAAAACCTGGGAAGAAACCTAGAGAGGAACCAGGCTATGAGGGGTGGCCAGTTCTCTTCTGGCTGTGATGGGTGGAGATTATAACAGAACATGGCCAAGATGTTCAAATGTTCATAAATGACCAGCATGGTCAAATAATAGGACTGGGACAGGTAGCACGGTGAACAGGTCAGGATTCCATAGCCGCAGGCAGAACAGTTGAAACTGGAGCAGCAGCACGGCCAGGTGGACTGGGGACAGCAAGGAGTCATCATGCCAGGTAGTCCTGAGGCATGGTCCTAGGGCTCAGGTCCTCAGAGAGAGAGAAAGAAAGAGAGAATTAGAGAGAGCATACTTAAATTCACACAGGACACCGGATAAAACAGGAGATGTACTCCAGATATAACAAACTGACCCTAGCCCCCCGACACAAACTACTGCAGAATAAATACTGGAGGCTGAGACAGGAGGGGTCAGGAGACACTGTGGCCCCATCCGATGACACCCCAGGACAGGGCCAAACAGGAAGGATATAACCCCACCCACTTTGCCAAAGCACAGCCCCCACACCACTAGAGGGATATCTTCAACCACCAACTTACCAAAGATTTCTGCCACGGCACAACCCAAGGGGTGGCGCCAACCCAGACTGGAAGATCACATCAGTGACTCAACCAACTCAAGTGACGGTATGAAAGAGCCCTAGTAAGCCAGTGACTCAGCCCCTGTAATAGGGTTAGAGGCAGAGAATCCCAGTGGAAAGAGGGGAACCGGCCAGGCAGAGACAACAAGGGCGGTTCGTTGCTCTAGAGCCTTTCCGTTTACCTTCACACTCCTGGGCCAGACTACACTCAATCATATGACCGACTGAAGAGATGAGTCTTCAGTAAAGACTTAAAGGTTGAGACCGAGTTTGCATCTCTCACATGGGTAGGCAGACCATTCCATAAAAATGGAGCTCTATAGGAAAAAGCCCTGCCTCCAGCTGTTTGCTTAGAAATTCTAGGGACAATTAGGAGGCCTGCGTCTTGTGACCGTAGCGTACGTGTAGGTATGTACGGCAGGACCAAATCAGAGAGATAGGTAGGAGCAAGCCCATGTACTGCTTTGTAGGTTAGCAGGAAAAACTTGAAATCAGTCCTTGCCTTGACAGGAAGCCAGTGTAGGGAGGCTAGCACTGGAGTAATATGATCAAATTTTTTGGTTCTAGTCAGGATTCTAGCAGCCGTATTTAGCACTAACTGAAGTTTATTTAGTGCTTTATCCAGGTAGCCGGAAAGTAGAGCATTGCAGTAGTCTAACCTAGAAGTAATAAAAGCACGGATTAATTTTTCTGCATCATTTTTGGACAGAAAGTTTCAGATTTTTGCAATGTTACGTAGATGGAAAAAAGCTGTCCTTGAAACAGTCTTGATATGTTTGTCAAAAGAGAGATCAGGGTCCAGAGTAACGCCGAGGTCCTTCACAATTTTATTTGAGACGACTGTACAACCATTAAGATTAATTGTCAGATTCAACAGAAGATCTGGACCTAGAACAAGCATCTCTGTTTTGTCCGAGTTTAAAAGTAGAACGTTTGCAGCCATCCACTTCCTTATGTCTGAAACACAGGCTTCTAGCGAGGGCAATTTTGGGGCTTCACCATGTTTCATTGAAATGTACAGCTGTGTGTCATCCGCATAGCAGTGAAAAGTTAACATTATGTTTTCGAATGACATCCCCAAGAGGTAAAATATATAGTGAAAAATAACCACCATGCTTCACCTTAGGGACAATGCCAGGTTTCCTCCAGACGTGACACTTGGCATTCAGGCCAAATAGTTCAATATTGGTTTCATCAGACAGAAAATCTTGTTTTACATGGTCTGAGTCTTTAGGTGCCTTTTGGCAAACTCCAAGCGGGATTTCATGTGCCTTTAACTGAGGAGTGGCTTCCGTCAGGAGGCCAACTCTAGGAAAAGTCTTGGTGGTTCCAAACTTCATCCATTTAAGAATGATGGAGGCCACTGTGTTATTGGGGACCTTCAATGTTGAGGAGAGGTTTTGGTACCCTTCCCCAGATCTGTGCCTCGACACAATCCTGTTTTGGAGCTCTATGGACAATTCCTTCAACCTCATGGCTTGGTTTTATCTCTGACATCACTATCAACTGTGGGACCTTATATAGACAGGTGTGTGTCTTTCCAAATCATGTCCAATCAATTGAATTTACCACAGGTGGACTGCAATCAAGTTGTAGAAACATCTCAAGGATGATCAATGGAAACAGGAGGCACCTGAGCAAAAATTTCAGAGTCTCATAGCAAAGGGTATTAATACTTATATAAATAAGTAATAAATATTTCAGTTTTTATATTTAATAAATTAGCAAACATTTTTTAAAACCTGTTTTCGCTTTGTCATTATGGGGTATTGTGTATAGATTGCTGAGGATTTTCTATGTATTTAATCAAGTTTAGAATAAGGCTGTAACGTAACAAAATGTGGAAAAAGTCAAGTGGTCTGAATACTTTCCGAAGGCACTATATATCGTGCACTACAGTGACCAGAGCCAAATGACACTATTCCTTATTCAGAGAGTGTTGTGACGACAGTGATAAATACCAGTCCCCTGTTGAGTCTGACTGCCTGACTATCTCATCATCACAAACACTCCTCCATGCACACACAGCACACAAGCAAGCACATTGAGAGGCACCAGGTCAGTCCCAGTGCTGGGCCCCTAGAGCAGTTTTGCTGCCTGGCAAAGGGACCAACTGCAAGAAATGGCACATGGGATCTAACCAACCGCAATGTGGTTGCTCCCAACTGGCACAGTGGTCTAAGTGCAAGAGGTGTCACTGCAGTCCCTGGTTCAAATCTAGGCTGCATCACATCCGGTTGTGACTGTCCCATAGGGCAGTGAACAATTGGCCCAGCGTCATCTGGGATAGGCTGTCATTGTAAATAAGAATTTGTTCTTAACTGACTTGCCTAGTTAAAAATACATGTATTTTTCCTACCACCACAAAGCATATCATATAACCACTGTATGAACAGGAAATCAAACAATAAACTATGACACACAAAACAAGAGGTTTCAGTCAAGGTCAGAAAAAATTAAACATTTATTGGGCATAAATATATTATATAACACAGGCTACCGATACAGTTAGGTCTTACATACAGAGGGTAGTAATTTGCAAAATCTATACATTAAAATTGATATGGCGGTTTATTTTATATAATGCATATGAAATAGTCTAACATTAACAATACAAAGTAGTAGAAATGTATGCTAATTATTTTCCTTTCAAATCGTAGCCCATGACAACATTGGAATGTTTGTTTTGGTAAGTGTGAGGTACAAATATGTTGTTGTTTTGTTTTGGTTTCAGACTAATATTTGTTTTAATACATACAAGTCTTCATACATTAATCTGGGACTGTTACCCATTCAATCTCTAATCTCTCATATTCAAATTCCGTATTTTCAGTTTCAATTTGTTTTACTATTAATCAGACTAAAAAAAGTAACCAATCAGAAGGCACAGTTGCTGGGTTGCTGGGCAGAAGTATCTGTTTTGTTCAGGACCCACTAGGTGAGCAGGACCAGAAGGGTCTAAAGATTTGCCTAAATACAAATCTTACAGCGTGTACCCTGCTCACACTGACAAGTAGCCACTGGGCCAAGCCCTGGAAACACTAGCCAAAAGCCTTTAGGAAACATATTATTAGTGATATCACAGGCCTAACATTGGCCTACCATTATCCTAACCTTAGCCTATAACATTAGGCATTATTAGGTTGTATGGACAGGAGTATTTCGTGACCATGTGTCCTAACCATCCTGGGCAATTCACATGGTCAGGGAAAACTCCTGTCCCTAGACATGAGGAATTACTTGGCCTTAAAAGTCTTGGGGGAGATTTAACACATCAGGAACGATTTGGCTGTGAAAGGCTTGGGGGAGATTTAACGCATCAGGAATTATTTGGCTGTAAAAGGCTTGGGGGAGATTTAACACATCAGGAACGATTTGGCTGTGAAAGGCTTGGGTGAGATTTAACACATCAGGAACGATTTGGCTGTAAAAGGCTTGTGGGAGATTTAACACATCAGGAACGATTTGGCTGTAAAAGGCTTGGGTGAGATTTAACACATCAGGAACGATTTGGCTGTGAAAGGCTTGGGGGAGATTTAACACAACATTAGGAATGATTTGGCTGTAAAAGGCTTGGGGGAGAGTTAACACAACAGGACATATCAACAGTCTTTTTTCTAACTAAGACAGGTAAACAGGAAAGATGGACACAACATGACAAGGTCACGTCAGATGACAGAGTAACGCTGTATGACACAGCAACACAGTGCCAGACGACTCAGTCACAACAATGACGTGGTCAAAACTCCAGACGACATAGTAATGCCAATGTAACAGAGTGCCCGGCGGGCAGCTGTGTGTCTGGTATCAAAACAAGAAGCTGTCTGATGAAAAGCATCACGGTTCTCGCAGGACAAAGGGTCTACCGCTTTAAAAGTGCTCCATATAATCTGTTAGTTGTACTTGCCTCATTTTAGCGTCAATACTACATCTCTATATGTATAATAACTCTGCACTGACTATCAATTCTAAGCAAAACACTGGACAGAAAATAATCACCAAGGCCCTTTATACGACATCAAGCTGGGAAAAGTATTCCTCATCACCCTCATCCTCATCGGTCTGACTGACATCCCGATTTGATTGTTGTAGTCTTTTTGACCCTTTTCAGTGTGAAATCAGCGTGTTAAAACTCAATAAAGGGGTCGTATATTTAACAACAGAACATTCAATACATTTAGCTTCACAAAAAAAAGAAACCTAAAAACAAAAATATGAACGAAGCGTAAATCACAGATCAAGTTATGTCTTTCCTTTTGGAGAGGATCATAATGTGACAGGAATAATAATGCTGTGTGGTCACAGAGGGAACATCAAGGAACCCTTGAGAACGTAGATAACATTAAAAGGAACGTGTGTGTGTGTCACACACACACACACACACACACACACACAAAGTAAAATGGTATATGACACAAGCCTTGACTTTGGCAGAAAGAAACCAAACAGATATGATATCAAACACGTCTTAATCTATAACAGTAGGCAGTATAAACGACAAATTAAGGCAACTATTGTTCTGACTCCCCGAGACACCACACACCTTCCCACTGAGGGGGCACTGTACATCGTCCCAAGACTGTGTTAGCCCCTGGATCTGAAGCCTAGGGCATTATCCATGCGGAGCTAACCTGAGTCTTCAAGTCTCGTCATACTGTCTGAATAATGGAAACTCTTACAGAATCCCGGCTCAAACGGTAGAATTAAAGTCAGTACCGCCACCTTCTGCCGTCCTCTTCAAGCACTGGTTACAGTAACTGTAAAGAGTACCTTCATACCTTATTTAACCTTCAGAGTACCTTCATAAACTCTCCCGGAAAAAAAGATGCTACCTAGAGCATTTAAGGGTTCTTCGACTGTCCCCCATTGGAGGGTTCTACGTGGAACCCAAAAGGGTTCTCCTATGGGGACAGCTGAAGAACCCGTTTGGAACCCTTTTCTCTAAGAGTGTACATTATTTAACCACCAGTGCCCCCTCAGAGTTGTACGGTACGTCGTGCTTCTGCTTAAATCCCAATACAGACGCCAACATAACCTTAATATCAGAAAAGGTAACGTTTCTGAAGACACTTTTGTGTGTTTGCTCCAGCTGTCTAAAATCTTTACCAATATAACCTGGCTAACGGTTCGCTACATCTCTTAATGCATACAGAAGACCACACAGGCTGGTCATAACCGTGAAATCATGACATAACAATTCGAAAGCCACCATTATTGGTGTTATGACGTGATGGTCACGAGGTTATGGATAAGAGCCAGTTCTGTGTGTCAGAGAGGAGATGACAAGGACAGACATTTGGTTAACATGTTAAAAACGGCACTGACACCGACATACAGAATAATGAAACAACTACAGGTTTTCCCAACAACTGTAAGAGAATAAATGAGATATGTAATTGGCTACTGAGAGTACGAAATGCTGGCCTTAAATCAAACATCTAAAATAACATCCAACGAAAACAAAAACAGAAAAATTATCATAATAACAATATAACATGCTACGAGAGAAAAAAAACAATTAGTACATTTATAACTACACTTACATTTGTCTCTTAATTTTTATTTTTTAAACAATAAATAACTGAAAAGATTGCACTGTAATTGGCTTGTAAAGTACTGTATGCAAATATTCTATTGTATATAAATAAAGGTATAGAACCAATAGAGAAATTGTAGCGTAACTTTCCCATCGACTTTGGCAAAGGTGTTGGAGCAGTTAAAGGCTCTGCTAACTAACGAGTAGGAGCGAAGCACAGCTTAGAGAGAGAGAGAGAGAGAGAGAGAGAGAGAGAGAGAGAGAGAGAGAGAGAGAGAGGGAGTGGGATGATAACAGTAGGAGTGAAGCACAGCTTAGAGAGAGAGAGAGAGAGAGAGAGAGAGAGAGAGAGAGAGAGAGGGAGTGGGATGATAACAGTAGGAGTGAAGCACAGCTTAGAGAGAGAGAGAGAGAGAGAGAGAGAGAGAGAGAGAGAGAGAGAGAGAGAGAGAGAGGGAGTGGGATGATAACAGTAGGAGTGAAGCACAGCTTAGAGAGAGAGAGAGAGAGAGAGAGAGAGAGAGAGAGAGAGGGAGTGGGATGATAACAGCATTAATTAGAGAGACGGAGGGAGAGGGAGGGAGGTTAGGAACGAGGAGGGGAGGGAGACGTACTGAGAATGGCAGAGGGATAGAAAAAGAGAGAGGGGGCAGAGAAAAAAGAAGGGTATGAATAGGTATGAGGGTTGAGTGGGGGTGGGGGGCGGATAAAAGGTTACTTCAGTAACCTCTACATTCGACAGCGGGGACTGGCTACTGAACTGACCTCAGATCTGCAGGTGAGCACCTAGAATACATATTATAATTCACTAAACCACTCCCAGTGGAATATACCAGGTTATCCCTAGACCAGGGGTGTCAGGTCCAGTTCTCACAGGTCAAAGTGTCATCATGTTTTTATCAACCTCAAACTAAATTGATCAACTGTTGTTGCTGGTTGGCTAGATATGGCCAGGTGTGAGGCCATCCAGGAGCCTGGTTTTACACCCTTGCCCTAAACTGATCTAAAGTCAGCTTTGCATTTCCCACTCTTAATGGTTTAAGTTAGCTTCAGGGGAGAGAAAGCTGGTCCTAGATCTGTGGTTAAAAGGCAACACTTACCTGGATCCCTCCTCTTTCTCTTTGTCATCCAGACCTCTACACTTCTTATATTACATCATAGCATCGCCCCTACAGATATAGATAGGTAGATCTATCATAGATATATTTGATATAGATTGTATATATTAGGTAACTAAATCCATTCTTTCTCAGATATAACGAAACAGGATAGCAGCATTTTTTAACAATGGCATCGCTTTGGTAGCTGAATAAAGAAGACAGAAGAGAAGGCATCTGAGTGAGTGTTTCTGTCTCTGTGCATGTGTGTGTGTGTGTGCATTTGTGTGTGTTTGTCTCGCTGTGCATGTGTGCCTGTATGTGTATGATTCTGTGTGTCTATGTGTCTGTGTGTCTGTGTGTGCATCTGTGCGTAAAGATTGCATGATTTGGCCTATAATAGACAAGGTACCAGATATTGATGGATACATGGCTAAAGCTTTAGAACTACATTTCAAAATGGCGTAACGGGAAAAAACTACGAAAGACTGCAGCGAACAGCGCAAATAGGACACAGACACAGTAGAGTAAGGAATTGACTGTAAAGAAATATAAAGAAAAGCACACTTAGGTCTATTAGGTTTAAAAAGATACAAAATAATGTCATACGCGTCATTGAGGAGCTTTACTGGGCTCCTGGCTGGCTAATGCTTGGTTATCAGTTTGTTTGTTCTGGCCACGAACAGCTTCCCTCCAAAATACATCCATTACATAAGATAGAGAGACCAAACTAACAATGACAAGAGAAACAGAGAGAGCGAGCGAGCGAGAGAGAGGGAAAGAGAGAGAGGAGAGAGAAGAGGAAAGAGATCTGTGGACAAAGGCACGGTAGAATAACTGAAGTACAGCTCAGGTCTGTTTCGTTTGAAGTCTGTTTTCTCTCTCGTTTTTTTTCTCTTTCTATCCTGCACTTGATTCTCAAGTGTTTGTTTTCTTTCCTTTCTTTAGTAGATGCTCGTTTTCTTTCGCTATCGCTTTGTTTTCTCTTTTCTATCCTGTTGCCGATTCATTCCCTCACTTCATGAAGAAGTATTGTAGCAGACAGGCCATGAGGATGGAGACACCGGCGAACACACACACCACGACCGCCGCAAAGCGCTCATCGCTGGATATTATCCCCGCCCCTTTCACCGTCTCCACGGCGCTTGTCTCCCCCAGGCACTGTTGCTCCTGGCGACGCAAGGTGAACAGGGAGGAGGGACTAAGAGGGCCACAGAGTTCATGGTTGGTATCCTGGCAACGGCGGCAGGCGCACACACGGAAACGGTAGTCGGTGTTGCCTTGGAGCCCGGTGATTTGGAAGGCACTCTCTTCTCCCTTAAACACCTGGAGAGCGAGAGAGAGAGTGAGAGAGAGAGAGAGAGAGAGAGAGAGAGAGAGAGAGAGAGAGAGAGAGAGAAAGAGAGAGCGAGAGAGAAAAAGAGAGAGAGAGAAAGAGAGAGCGAGAGAGAGAGAGAGAGAAAGAGAGCGAGAGAGAGAGAAAGAGAGAGAGAAAGAGAGCGAGAAAGAGAGAGCGAGAGAGAAAAAGAGAGAGAGAGAAAGAGAGAGCGAGAGAGAGAGAAAGAGAGCGAGAGAGAGAGAAAGAGAGAGAGAAAGAGAGCGAGAAGGAGAGAGAGAGCGAGAGAGCGAAAGAAAGAATGTTGATTTAGAAACTACCTCATCAACAACAACAAATTGATTCAGACCAAACAGGTTCAGAGCGTGTGTGTTTCTGTGTGTGTGTGTTTGTGTTAGTATTGACTCTTAACAGTCCCCCTGCTGCTATTCTACATTAGTGAAATCCAATCAGTGCATGAAAGAGGCTATAGAGGCTGTTATCTGGTTAACATTATCAACGCTGCCTCTGTACAGAAGGGATTTAACCACCTAAAGAACCACTTAGGACACACACTCACACAAGTCTCC
The DNA here is from genome assembly GCF_045791955.1 of Oncorhynchus clarkii lewisi. Taxonomy (NCBI): domain Eukaryota; kingdom Metazoa; phylum Chordata; class Actinopteri; order Salmoniformes; family Salmonidae; genus Oncorhynchus; species Oncorhynchus clarkii. The sequence goes on along the minus strand of NC_092153.1, from coordinate 15,510,039 downwards.
TGCCTCCAACTGCTCGCTTAATTAATAAGAACAAAACCTCACTGGAGATAAGTACCAGTGTGTCTGCGTGTGTGTTTTCTTGAATGTGCTGTTCGACTGCCAAAAGTCCAAGTGTGATTGTGTGTATATTTACAACCATATTGAGTTTCCATAAAGGTCCATTGGCAGCAGACACTGTTAAATGTCAGTGGTCTCGGAGCTGTAATAGTCATTAACACTGCCTTCACTCTGCTGTCACCACAGTACATGAAATATAACATGGAAGACAAGGGAGACGGGATAACTAGTCAGTTGCACAACTGAATGCATTCAACCCATATGTATCTTCCGCATTTAACCCAGCCCCCCCACACCTCTCTGAATCAGAGATCATAATCACCATCCAGGTCATTTAACCCAGCCCCCACACCTCTCTGAATCAGAGACCATAATCACCATCCAGGTCATTTAACCCAGCCCCCCCCACCTCTCTGAATCAGAGACCATAATCACCATCCAGGTCATTTAACCCAGCCCCCACACCTCTCTGAATCAGAGACCATAATCACCATCCAGGTCATTTAACCCAGCCCCCCCACACCTCTCTGAATCAGAGATCATAATCACCATCCAGGTCATTTAACCCAGCCCCCCCACACCTCTCTGAATCAGAGACCATAATCACCATCCAGGTCATTTAACCCAGCCCCCCCACACCTCTCTGAATCAGAGACCATAATCACCATCCAGGTCATTTAACCCAGCCCCCCCACACCTCTCTGAATCAGAGATCATAATCACCATCCAGGTCATTTAACCCAGCCCCCCACACCTCTCTGAATCAGAGACCATAATCACCATCCAGGTCATTTAACCCAGCCCCCCACACCTCTCTGAATCAGAGACCATAATCACCATCCAGGTCATTTAACCCAGCCCCCCACACCTCTCTGAATCAGAGACCATAATCACCATCCAGGTCATTTAACCCAGCCCCCCCACACCTCTCTGAATCAGAGACCATAATCACCATCCAGGTCATTTAACCCAGCCCCCCCACACCTCTCTGAATCAGAGACCATAATCACCATCCAGGTCATTTAACCCAGCCCCCCACACCTCTCTGAATCAGAGACCATAATCACCATCCAGGTCATTTAACCCAGCCCCCCCACACCTCTCTGAATCAGAGACCATAATCACCATCCAGGTCATTTAACCCAGCCCCCCCACACCTCTCTGAATCAGAGACCATAATCACCATCCAGGTCATTTAACCCAGCCCCCCCACACCTCTCTGAATCAGAGACCATAATCACCATCCAGGTCATTTAACCCAGCCCCCCCACACCTCTCTGAATCAGAGACCACAATCACCATCCATGTCATTTAACCCAGCCCCGCCACACCTCTCTGAATCAGAGACCATAATCACCATCCAGGTCATTTAACCCAGCCCACCCCACACCTCTCTGAATCAGAGACCATAATCACCATCCAGGTCATTTAACCCAGCCCCCACACCTCTCTGAATCAGAGACCATAATCACCATCCAGGTCATTTAACCCAGCCCCCCACACCTCTCTGAATCAGAGACCATAATCACCATCCAGGTAATTTAACCCAGCCCCCCCACCTCTCTGAATCAGAGATCATAATCACCATCCAGGTCATTTAACCCAGCCCCCCACACCTCTCTGAATCAGAGACCATAATCACCATCCAGGTCATTTAACCCAGCCCCCCACACCTCTCTGAATCAGAGACCATAATCACCATCCAGGTCATTTAACCCAGTCCCCCCACACCTCTCTGAATCAGAGACCATAATCACCATCCAGGTCATTTAACCCAGCCCCCCACACCTCTCTGAATCAGAGACCATAATCACCATCCAGGTCATTTAACCCAGCCCCCCACACCTCTCTGAATCAGAGACCATAATCACCATCCAGGTCATTTAACCCAGCCCCCACACACCTCTCTGAATCAGAGACCATAATCACCATCCAGGTCATTTAACCCAGCCTCCCACACCTCTCTGAATCAGAGACCATAATCACCATCCAGGTCATTTAACCCAACCCCCCACACCTCTCTGAATCAGAGACCATAATCACCATCCAGGTCATTTAACCCAGCCCCCCACACCTCTCTGAATCAGAGACCATAATCACCATCCAGGTCATTTAACCCAGCCCCCCACACCTCTCTGAATCAGAGACCATAATCACCATCCAGGTCATTTAACCCAGCCCCCCCACACCTCTCTGAATCAGAGACCATAATCACCATCCAGGTCATTTAACCCAGCCCCCCACACCTCTCTGAATCAGAGACCATAATCACCATCCAGGTCATTTAACCCAGCCCCCCACACCTCTCTGAATCAGAGACCATAATCACCATCCAGGTCATTTAACCCAGCCCCCCCCACCTCTCTGAATCAGAGACCATAATCACCATCCAGGTCATTGGCGCCCGGGGAGCACTTGTTGTTGGGGGTTAACTGCCTTGCTCAAGGGTAGAACGGCAGATTTTTCCACCTTGCCGGTTCGGGGATTCGAACCAGCTAGGCTATCTGCCACCCTGATGAATCAGCTGTGTGTGTGTGCTGCGCGCGAGAGTGTACAGGCTGTACTAAAAACATTTTAACGGCAGGGAAAATCTATTTCTCCTCCCCTTACAGACAGATTCAATTAAAAGTCCAAACATCCTTCATAAGGGGGAGATGAGAGTGATCATAGTAAATACAGCTATCCTCACATGAACTGAGCGTGTGTGTGTGTGTGTTACCTGTTTGTACTCTGACTCTCGTCCAACCAGCACCTGAAGGATGTAGTTGACACGGTCGCCTCTCATTGGTGGAATGGCCTCCCAGGTGACCTCACACACATTCCCTTCCAGCTGGTGCACTCTGGGAGCTGTAGGCAGACAGGACACATTGTCACAAACAATGTCATAAACACATGGAAACCACAGGCGGCTGATGGCACCTTGATTTGGGAGGATGACTCATGGTAGTGGTGGCAACAGAATAAATGGAATGGTATCAAACACGTCCAACACATGGTTTCCATGTGGTTGATATACAGTGATATACAGTGAAGTAGGAAGTTTACATACAACTTAGCTAAATACATTTAAACTCTGTTTTTCACAACTCCTGACATTTAATCCTAGTAAAAATTATTGTCTTAGGTCAGTTAGGATCACCACTTTATTTTAAGAATGTGAAATGTCAGAATAATAGTAGAGAGAATGATTTATTTCAGCTTTTATTTCTTTCATCACATTCCCAGTGAGTCAGAAGTTTACATATACTCAATTAGTATTTGGTAGCATTGCCTTCAAATTGTTTAACTTGGGTCAAACGTTTCAGGTAGCCTTCCACAAGCTTCCCACAATAATTTGGGTGAATTTTGGTCCATTCCTCCTGACAGAGCTGGTGTAACTGAGTCAGGTTTGTAGGCCTCCTTGCTCGCACAGACTTTTCCAGTTCTGCCCACAATTATTCTATGGGATTGAGGTCAGGGCTTTGTGATGGCCACTCCAATACCTTCACTTTGTTGTCCTTAAGCCATTTTGCCACAACTTTGGACGTATGCTTGGTGTCATTGTCCATTTGGAAGACCCATTTGCGACCAAGCTTTAACTGATGTCTTGAGATGTTGCTTCAATATATCCACATAGTTTTCCTCCCTCATAATGCCATCTATTTTGTGAAGTGCACCAGTCCCTCCTGCAGCAAAGCCCCTCCACAACATGATGCTGCCACCCACGTGCTTCACGGTTAGGATGGTGCTCTTCGGTTTGCAAGCCTCCTCCTTTTTCCTCCAAACATAACGATGATCATTATGGCCAAACAGTTCTATTTTTGTTTCATCAGACCAGAGGACATTTCTCCAAAAAGTACAATCTTTGTCCCCATGTGCAGTTGCAAACCGTAGTCTGGCTTTTTTATGGAGGTTTTGGAGCAGTGGCTTCTTCCTTGCTGAGCGGCCTTTCAGGTTATGTCGATATAGGACTCGTTTTACTGAGGATATAGATACTGTTGTACCTGTTTCCTCCAGCATCTTCACAAGGTCCTTTGCTGTTGTTCTGGGATTGATTTGCACTTTTCGCACCAAAGTACATTCATCTCTAAGAGACCGAACATGTCTCCTACCTGAGCGGTATGATGGCTGTGTGGTCCCATGGTGTTTATACTTGCATTCTATTGTTTCTACAGATGAACGTGGTACCTTCAGGCGTTTGGAAATTGCTCCCAAAGATGAACCAGACATGTGGACATCTACAATTATTTTCTGAGATCTTGGCTGACTTCTTTTGATTTTCCCATGATGTCAAGCAAAGTGGCACATAGTTTGAAGGTAGGCCTTGAAATACATCCACAGGTACACCTCCAATTGACTCAAATTATGTAAATTAGCCTATCAGAAGCTTCTAAAGCCATGACATAATTTTCTGGAATTTCCCAAGCTGTTTAAAGGCACAGTCAACTTAGTGTATGTGAACTTCTGACCCACTGGAATTGTGATACTGTCACGCCCTGATCATAGAGAGCCCTTGGTTCTGTATGGTATTGTAGGTCAGGGCGTGACTAGGGGGGTGTTCTAGTTTTTTCTATTTCTATGTTGGTGTGCTTGGTATGGTTCCCAATTAGAGGCAGCTGATTATTGTTGTCTCTAATTGGGGATCATATTTAAGTTCTTTATTGTTCCCACCTGGGTTGTGGGATATTGTTTTGGTTCGTGCTGATGTTGCGCTCCGACTGCACGGTTGTTATTCTTTTTTGTAAGTTTCACTATTAAAGATAATGTGGAACTCTACGCTGCGCCTTGGTCCACTCATTTCAACAAACGTGACAGATACAGTGAATTATAAGTGTCTGTAAACAAGTGTTGGAAAAATGACTTGTAGATGTCCTAACCGACTAGCCAGAACTAAAGTTTGTTAAAAATACATTTGTGGAGTGAAAAACGAGTTTTAATGACTCCAACCTAAGTGTATGTAAACTTCCGGCTTCAACTGTATCAGTCCACTCACTCCATTCCAGCCGTCCTCCCGTCAGCAGCCTCCTGTGACGGAAACCCACACACCGTCAGACAAACATACACCCTTACCTTTGAGTGCGGAGGGTACAGTCTTGGTGGTAGAGAAGGTATGCGTGTCTGAGAAGGGTCCCTCCCCTGCGTCACTACATGCCTGGATCCTGAACCGGTAACTGGTGGACTCTGTCAGGCGCTGCACCTTGTAAGTATGACTGGGACCTCTGTAGATACACACAAACCTGGACAGAAAGACAAGGTTGAGAGGTAAGGAGAGAGAGAGAGAACGAGAGAGAATGAGAGCAGAAGAGAGAGAACGAGAGAGGAATAGAGAGAGAGAGAAAGAGAAAGAAAGGGAGAAAGAGAGGAAAAGAGAGAACAATAAGGAGTCTAATAAAATGATGAGAGCAGGCTCTCATAAAGAGAGAACAATAAGGAGTCTAATAAAATGATGAGAGCAGGCTCTCATAAAGAGAGAACAATAAGGAGTCTAATAAAATGATGAGAGCAGGCTCTCATGGAGAGAACAATAAGGAGTCTAATAAAATGATGAGAGCAGGCTCTCAGAAAGAGAGAACAATAAGGAGTCTAATAAAATGATGAGAGCAGGCTCTCAAAGAGAGAACAATAAGGAGTCTAATAAAATGATGAGAGCAGGCTCTCATAAAGAGAGAACAATAAGGAGTCTAATAAAATGATGAGAGCAGGCTCTCATAAAGAGAGAACAATAAGGAGTCTAATAAAATGATGAGAGCAGGCTCTCATAAAGAGAGAACAATAAGGAGTCTAATAAAATGATGAGAGCAGGCTCTCATAAAGAGAGAAGGCAGTGGAAAGAGGTAGATGGGTAAGGATCGAGGGAGGGAGGGAGGGAGGGAGGGAGAGCTTCCGCTAGGATAGAGGATATAGAAGTGTCTGAGAGTGACAGAGACATAACTTCACCTGAAGCATTTATGGTAGGGGAGTGATGCACGCGCACACACACACACACACACACTTCTTTTAGGGTATATCAGCTGTTATGTTCTCTTTATTGCATAAATGCAGTATGACCAGTCAACCCAGTAAACAGGACAAGTCCATCTCTGCACAACAAAATATTCTGTTTTTACTCACAGGACATTTCCATAATTATCAGTGCTGGCAGACCGTGTGTGTGTGTGTGTGTGTGTGTGTGTGTGTGTGTGTGTGTGTGTGTGTGTGTGTGTGTAAATGATGAGTTATGACCCAGGGTTGTTTTGACAAGGCATTTTGGCACAACCAGGGTCAAGCAATTAACACACCACTTAGCCTGAAATAAACAACACACACTCTGAGAATATTACATAGCAGGTACAACCCCATCAAAACGCATGTCTGTCCGTCTCTGTATGTATGTATGTACAGTGGGACAAAAAAGTATTTAGTCAGCCACCAATTGTGCAAGTTCTCCCACTTAAAAAGATGAGAGAGACTAAATTAGATTTTTTTTCCAGAAAATTGTAGGATTTTTAATGAATTTATTTGCAAATTATGGTGGAAAATAAGTATTTGGTCAATAACAAAAGTTTATCTCAATACTTTGTTATATACCCTTTGTTGGCAATGACAGAGGTCAAATGTTTTCTGTAAGTCTTCACAAGGTTTTCACACACTGTTGCTGGTATTTTGGCCCATTCCTCCATGCAGATTTCCTCTAGAGCAGTGATGTTTTGGGGCTGTCGCTGGGAAACACTGACTTTCAACTCCCTCCAAAGATTTTCTATGCGGTTGAGATCTGGAGACTGGCTAGGCCACTCCAGGACCTTGAAATGCTTCTTACGAAGCCACTCCTTCGTTGCCCGGGCGGTGTGTTTGGGATCATTGTCATGCTGAAAGACCCAGCCACGTTTAATCTTCAATGCCCTTGCTGATGGAAGGAGGTTTTCACTCAAAATCTCACGATACATGGCCCCATTCATTCTTTCCTTAACACGGATCAGTCGTCCTGGTCCCTTTGCAGAAAAACAGCTAAAAAAAGCATGACGTTTCCACCCCCATGCTTCACAGTAGGTATGGTGTTCTTTTCCTCCAAACACGACGAGTTGAGTTTTTACCAAAAAGTTATATTTTGGTTTAATCTGACCATATAACAATCTCCCAATCTTCTTCTGGATCATCCAAATGCTCTCTAGCAAACTTCAGACGGGCCTGGACATGTACTGGCTTAAGCAGGGGGACACGTCTGGCACTGCAGGATTTGAGTCCCTGGCGGCGTAGTGTGTTACTGATGGTAGGCTTTGTTACTTTGGTCCCAGCTCTCTGCAGGTCATTCACTAGGTCCCCCCGTGTGGTTCTGGGGTTTTTGCTCACCGTTCTTGTGATCATTTTGACCCCACGGGGTGAGATCTTGCGTGGAGCCCCAGATCGAGGGAGATTATCAGTGGTCTTGTATGTCTCCATTTCCTAATAATTGCACCCACAGTTGATTTCTTCAAACCAAGCTGCTTACCTATTGCAGATTCAGTCTTCCCAGCCTGGTGCAGGTCTACAATTTTGTTTCTGGTGTCCTTTGACAGCTCTTTGTTCTTGGCCATAGTGGAGTTTGGAGTGTGACTGTTTGAGGTTGTGGACAGGTGTCTTTTATACTGATAACAAGTTCAAACAGGGGCCATTAATACAGGTAACGAGTGGAGGACAGAGGAGCCTCTTAAAGAAAAAGTTACAGGTCTGTGAGAGCCAGAAATCTTGCTTGTTTGTAGGTGACCAAATACTTATTTTCCACCATAATTTGCAAATAAATTCATTAAAAATCCTACAATGTGATTTTCTGGATTTTTTTTCTCATTTTGTCTGTCATAGTTGAAGTGTACCTATGATGAAAATTACAGGCCTCTCTCAAATTTTTAAGTGGGAGAACTTGCACAATTGGTGGCTGACTAAATACTTTTTTTGCCCCACTGTATGTATGTATGTATGTATGTGTGTGTGTGTGTGTGGTGTGTATGTATGTATGTATGTATGTATGTATGTATATATGTATGTATGTATATATGTATGTATGTATGTATGTATGTATGTATGTATGTATGTATGTATGTATGTACAGTATGTATGTATGTATGTACAGTATGTATGTATGTATGTATGGATGTATGGGTGGCTACACGCTCCGAGCTTCAAATGGACAAAAATAAAATCAGCGAGAGACCGGTGTAGAAACATGAGGATAAGAAGAGAGAGGGGGAGGCAGAGGTGGGGGTGTAGTTATTTCACTGCATCTTACAGAGAGAGAGGAGGGGACAGACAGACAGACCGGTGTCAGGACACCACATGAGTTTGAGAAGGTCATTGTAGAAATGAAAACAATATATGCTGTTTGGTCATTTGATATGTCTTTGTTTACTGCCAATAATACTGTCCTCCTCTCCTAATCCCCCCTCTCTCTCCCTCTGCCCCTTTTCTCCTCTCTCTCTCTCTATTAGTGTCTGTGTATCTGGTTACCATAGCAATACGTCAATTACAGAGATTCCAGGTAATTCAGCCCTAATACTGTCTGTTTAGGAGCGGCAGGGGAGAAGAGGGACTGGGAAAATGTGAGGAGGGTAGAGGAGAGGGGGTGTCCAATACTGCCAGTTAAATCCATTTAGCTCTGATGATGCCCTTTCTACCCTGCAGAGACACATGCAGAGAGATAGAGAGGGGGGGAGATAGAGAGGGGGGGAGAGAGAGAGAGGGGGAGAGATAGAGGGAGGGTGGGATAGAGAGGATAGAGATGAGGTAGAGGGGGAGTGAGAGAGAGAGGGAGGGTGAGATAGAGAGGAGGTAGAGGGGGAGTGGGAGAGAGAGGGAGGGTGGGATAGAGAGGAGGTAGAGGGGGAGAGAGATATAGAGAGGAGGAAGAGGGGGAGATAGATAGAGGGTGGGGGAGGTAGAGGGGGAGATAGAGGGTGGGGGAGGGAGATGAGGTAGAGGGGGAGTGAGAGAGAGAGGGAGGGTGAGATAGAGAGGAGGTAGAGGGGGAGTGAGAGAGAGAGGGAGGGTGAGATAGAGAGGAGGTAGAGGGGGAGTGAGAGAGAGAGGGAGGGTGGGATAGAGAGGAGGTAGAGGGGGAGAGAGATATAGAGAGGAGGTAGAGGGGGAGATAGATAGAGGGTGGGGGAGGGAGAGGAGGTAGAGGGGGAGATAGATAGAGGGTGGGGGATAGAGAGGAGATAGAGGGGGAAATAGATAGAGGGTGGGGGATAGAGAGGAGGTAGAGGGGGAGAGAGAGGGGGGGATAGAGAGGAGGTACAGTGCCTTGCGAAAGTATTCGGCCCCCTTGAACTTTGCAACCTTTTGCCACATTTCAGGCTTCAAACATAAAGATATAAAACTGTATTTTTTTGGGAAGAATCAACAACAAGTGGGACACAATCATGAAGTGGAACGACATTTATTGGATATTTCAAACTTTTTTAACAAATCAAACCTGAAAAATTGGGCGTGCAAAATTATTCAGCCCTTTACTTTCAGTGCAGCAAACTCTCTCCAGAAGTTCAGTGAGGATCTCTGAATGATCCAATGTTGACCTAAATGACTAATGATGATAAATACAATCCACCTGTGTGTAATCAAGTCTCCGTATAAATGCACCTGCACTGTGATAGTCTCAGAGGTCCGTTAAAAGCGCAGAGAGCATCATGAAGAACAAGGAACACACCAGGCAGGTCCGAGATACTGTTGTGAAGAAGTTTAAAGCCGGATTTGGATACAAAAAGATTTCCCAAGCTTTAAACATCCCAAGGAGCACTGTGCAAGCGATAATATTGAAATGGAAGGAGTATCAGACCACTGCAAATCTACCAAGACCTGGCCGTCCCTCTAAACTTTCAGCTCATACAAGGAGAAGACTGATCAGAGATGCAGCCAAGAGGCCCATGATCACTCTGGATGAACTGCAGAGATCTACAGCTGAGGTGGGAGAATCTGTCCATAGGACAACAATCAGTCGTATATTGCACAAATCTGGCCTTTATGGAAGAGTGGCAAGAAGAAAGCCATTTCTTAAAGATATCCATAAAAAGTGTTGTTTAAAGTTTGCCACAAGCCACCTAGGAGACACACCAAACATGTGGAAGAAGGTGCTCTGGTCAGATGAAACCAAAATTGAACTTTTTGGCAACAATGCAAAACGTTATGTTTGGCGTACAAGCAACACAGCTGAACACACCATCCCCACTGTCAAACATGGTGATGGCAGCATCATGGTTTGGGCCTGCTTTTCTTCAGCAGGGACAGGGAAGATGGTTAAAATTGATGGGAAGATGGATGGAGCCAAATACAGGACCATTCTGGAAGAAAGCCTGATGGAGTCTGCAAAAGACCTGAGACTGAGACGGAGATTTGTCTTCCAACAAGACAATGATCCAAAACATAAAGCAAAATCTACAATGGAATGGTTCAAAAATAAACATATCCAGGTGTTAGAATGGCCAAGTCAAAGTCCAGACCTGAATCCAATCGAGAATCTGTGGAAAGAACTGAAAACTGCTGTTCACAAATGCTCTCCATCCAACCTCACTGAGCTCGAGCTGTTTTGCAAGGAGGAATGGGAAAAAATAACAGTCTCTCGATGTGCAAAACTGATAGAGACATACCCCAAGCAACTTACAGCTGTAATCGCAGCAAAAGGTGGCGCTACAAAGTATTAACTTAAGGGGGCTGAATAATTTTGCACGCCCAATTTTTCAGTTTTTGATTTGTTAAAAAAGTTTGAAATATCCAATAAATGTCGTTCCACTTCATGATTGTGTCCCACTTGTTGTTGATTCTTCACAAAAAAATACAGTTTTATATCTTTATGTTTGAAGCCTGAAATGTGGCAAAAGGTTGCAAAGTTCAAGGGGGCCGAATACTTTCGCAAGGCACTGTAGATGGGGAGAGAGAGAGGGGGGTAGAGAGGAGGTAGAGGGGATATAGAGAGAGTGGGGATAGAGAGGAGGTAGAGGGGGAGAGAGAGGGGGGGATAGAGAGGAGGTAGGGGGATATAGAGAGAGGGGGGATAGAGAGGAGGTAGAAGGGGAGAGAGATAGACTGCTAAATGCAGCTAAACTCCTCATAATTAAATGTTCTTAACAGAAGTAATGAGTCAATATTCATCAGTCTGAGATGTGTCAGGAACCACACTGATCCATTAAATGCATTACAGACTTGTTTAAGGGCACTTGCTAGGCCCCTACGGGCCCTGGTCAGAAGTAGTGCACTATACAGGGAATAGGGTGCCATTTGGGATGCAGATCTAGCCTGCATTTATTTTCCTACTCCGGCTTGGTGAATACAAGCAAACGTCACATTCGAGTGATGCGAGCACACTCGCAACAAAAATCCCTGTAGCCGATAGCTATACACGGACGCCAGGACCTTGACAAACCTAGCTGAGTGAGTGATGACAATGACAACACACCAGTCTGATGTGTTCAACAGGATCTCTTTGGGATGGTTTACCTTGCCTCGCTGGCTTGCTAGGTAATCAACCCTCCGGTGATATCTGCGATGTGGTAGACGATAACAGTCTTTGCATGAGCTGCGTCTGAAGTCGGACGTGATCGTATTTACTTCTGTGTAAACAAACCGATGTAGTGATTAAGAACTGCGCATGCGACTTTGGATGATGTGACCGGAAATGGCTCTATAAGGACAGGAGTATTTCCTGACCATAAGACAATGTCAGCTTGTAACTAGAACCTTGAGGTTTTCCTGACCACAAGACAATGTCAGCTTGTAACTAGAACCCTGAGGTTTTCCTGACCATAAGACAATGTCAGCTTGTAACTAGAACCCTGAGGTTTTCCTGACCATAAGACAATGTCAGCTTGTAACTAGAACCCTGAGGTTTTCCTGACCATAAGACAATGTCAGCTTGTAACTAGAACCCTGAGGTTTTCCTGACCACAAGACAAGGTCAGCTTGTAACTAGAACCCTGAGGTTTTCCTGACCATAAGACAATGTCAGCTTGTAACTAGAACCCTGAGGTTTTCCTGACCATAAGACAATGTCAGCTTGTAACTAGAACCCTGAGGTTTTCCTGACCATAAGACAATGTCAGCTTGTAACTAGAACCCTGAGGTTTTCCTGACCATAAGACAATGTCAGCTTGTAACTAGAACCCTGAGGTTTTCCTGACCATAAGACAATGTCAGCTTGTAACTAGAACCCTGAGGTTTTCCTGACCACAAGACAAGGTCAGCTTGTAACTAGAACCCTGAGGTTTTCCTGACCACAAGACAATGTCAGCTTGTAACTAGAACCCTGAGGTTTTCCTGACCATAAGACAATGTCAGCTTGTAACTAGAACCCTGTGGTTTTCCTGACCACAAGACAAGGTCAGCTTGTAACTAGAACCCTGAAGTTTTCCTGGGCACATGACAAGGTGTTAACTAACCTCCAGACGAGCTTCAATGCCATACAACTCTCCTTCCGTGGCCTCCAACTGCTCTTAAACACAGGGAAAACTAAATGCATGCTCTTCAACCGATCGCTGCCTGCACCTGCTCACCCGTCCAGCATCACTACTCTGGACGGTTCTGACTTAGAATACGTGGACAACTACAAATACCCGGGTGTCTGGTTAGACTGTAAACTCTCCTTCCAGACTCACATTAAGCATCTCCAAACCAAAATTAAATCTAGAATTGGCTTCCTATTTCGCAACAAAGCATCGTTCACTCATGCTGCCAAACATACCCTCGTAAAACTGACCATCCTACCGATCCTCGACTTCGGTGATGTCATCTATAAAATAGCCTCCAACACTCTACTCAACAAACTGGATGCAGTCTATCACAGTGCCGTCCGTTTTGTCACCAAAGCCCCATATACCACCCACCATTGCGACCTGTACGCTCTCGTTGGTTGGCCCTCGCTTCATACGTGTAGCCAAACCCACTGGCTCCAGGTTATATTCAAGTCTCTGCTAGGTAAAGCGCCTTATCTCAGCTCACTGGTCACCATAGCAGCACCCACCCGTAGCACGCGCTCCAGCAGGTATATCTCACTGGTCACCATAGCAGCACCCACCCGTAGCACGCGCTCCAGCAGGTATATCTCACTGGTCACCATAGCAGCACCCACCCGTAGCACGCGCTCCAGCAGGTATATCTCTCTGGTCACCCCTAAAGTCAATTCCTCCTTTGGTCGTCTTTCCTTCCCGTTCTCTGCTGCCAATGACTGGAACGAACTACAAAAATCTCTGAAGCTGGAGACTCATATCAATTCAATTCAAGGGGCTTTATTGGCATGGGGAAACATGTGTTAACATTGCCAAAGCAAGTGAGGTAGATAATATACAAAAATGAAATAAACAATAAAAATTAACAGCAAACATTACACATACAGAAGTTTCAAAACAATAAAGACATTATAAATGTCATATTATATATATATATACAGTGTTGTAACAATGTACAAATGGTTAAAGTACATATCTCCCTCACTAGCTTAAAGCACCAGCTGTCAGAGCAGCTCACAGATCACTGCACATAGCCCATCTGTAAACAGCCCATCTATCTACCTACCTCATCCCCATACAGTATTTATTTATTTATCTTGCTCCTTTGCACCCCAGTATCTCTACTTGCACATTCATCTTCTGCACATCTACCATTCCAGTGTTTAATTGATATATTGTAATTACTTCGCCACCATATCTTACCTCATTTGCACTCACCCCGGCCTGCTAACTGTCTGAATCGCCGCGTCCCCAGCCAGCCCATCCACTCACTGGACCCATATTTACTTTCAATCTCTTTTCGATTTTTAATTTGATTATACCTTCCGGTAACCTGCCTCACCCAATGTGATAAGGAATCGCTATTATTTTTGTGCCCTGGACACCATTTGTGAATTGATTGCCCCCCATCTAGATTCAGAGTTTGTTCTGTTAGGTGACCTAAACTGGGATATGCTTAACACCCCGGCAGTCCTACAATCTAAGCTAGATGCCCTCAATCTCACACAAATCATCAAGGAACCCACCAGGTACAACCCTAAATCTGTAAACAAGGGCACCCTTATAGACGTTATCCTGACCAACTGGCCCTCCAAATACACCTCCGCTGTCTTCAACCAGGATCTCAGCAATCACTGCCTAATTGCGTGTATCCGCTACGGATCCGCAGTCAAACGACCACCCCTCATCACTGTCAAACACTCCCTAAAACACTTCTGCGAGCAGGCCTTTCTAATCGACCTGGCCCGGGTATCCTGGAAGGATATTGACCTCATCCCGTCAGTTGAGGATGCCTGGTCATTCTTTAAAAGTAACTTCCTCACCATTTTAGATAAGCATGCTCCGTTCAAAAAATGCAGAACTAAGAACAGATATAGCCCTTGGTTCACTCCAGACCTGACTGCCCTCGACCAGCACAAAAACATCCTGTGGCGGACTGCAATAGCATCGAATAGTCCCCGCGATATGCAACTGTTCAGGGAAGTCAGGAACCAATACACGCAGTCAGCCTCTTCAGGAAGAAATTTGCATCCTGTAGCTCTAACTCCAAAAAGTTCTGGGACACTGTGACGTCCATGGAGAACAAGAGCACCTCCTCCCAGCTGCCCAGTGCACTGAGGCTAGGTAACACGGTCACCACCGATAAATCCATGATTATCGAAAACGTCAACAAGCATTTTTCAAAGGCCTCACCATGCCTTCCTCCTGGCTACTCCAACATCGGCCAACAGCTACTCGCCCAAGCCTCTCCAGGTTCTCATTTACCCAAATCCAGATAGCAGATGTTCTGAAAGAGCTGCAAAACCTGGACCCGTACAAATCAGCTGGGCTTGACAATCTGGACCCTCTATTTCTGAAACTATCCGCCGCCATTGTCGCAACCCCTATTACCAGCCTGTTCAACCTCTCTTTCATATCGTCTGAGATCCACAAGGATTGGAAAGCTGCCGCAGTCATCCCCCTCTTCAAAGCGGGAGACACCCTGGACCCAAACTGTTACAGACCTATATCCATCCTGCCCTGCCTATCTAAGGTCTTCGAAAGCCAAGTCAACAAACAGGTCACTGACCATCTCGAATCCCACCGTACCTTCTCCGCTGTGCAATCTGGTTTCCGAGCCGGTCACGGGTGCACCTCAGCCACGCTCAAGGTACTAAACAATATCATAACCGCCATCGATAAAAGACAGTACTGTGCAGCCGTCTTCATCGACCTTGCCAAGGCTTTCGACTCTGTCAATCACCATATTCTTATCGGCAGATATTCTTATCGGCAGACTCAGTAGCCTCGGTTTTTCTGATGACGCCTTGCCTGGTTCACCAACTACTTTGCAGACAGAGTTCAGTGTGTCAAATCGGAGGGCATGTTGTCCGGTCCTCTGGCAGTCTCTATGGGGGTGCCACGGTTTAATTCTCGGGCCGACTCTTTTCTCTGTATATATCAATGATATTGCTCTTGCTGCGGGCGATTCCCTGATCCACCTCTACGTAGACGACACCATTCTGTACACTTCCGGCCCGTCCTTGGACACTGTGCTATCTAACCTCCAAACGAGCTTCAATGCCATACAACACTCCTTCCGTGGCCTCCAACTGCTCTTAAACGCTAGTAAAACCAAACGCATGCTTTTCAACCGTTCGCTGCCTGCACCCGCACGCCCGACTAGCATCACCACCCTGGATGGTTCCGACCTAGAATATGTGGACATCTATAAGTACCTAGGTGTCTGGCTAGACTGTAAACTCTCCTTCCAGACTCATATCAAACATCTCCAATCTAAAATAAAATCTAGAGTCGGCTTTCTATTCCGCAACAAAGCCTCCTTCACTCACGCCGCCAAACTTACCCTAGTAAAACTGACTATCCTACCGATCCTCGACTTCGGCGATGTCATCTACAAAATAGCTTCCAACACTCTACTCAGCAAACTGGATGCAGTTTATCACAGTACCATCCGTTTTGTTACTAAAGCATGAAGCTAAAGCTACATGCTCTAGCCCTCGCTACATATTCGTCGCCAGACCCACTGGCTCCAGGTCATCTACAAGTCCATGCTAGGTAAAGCTCCGCCTTATCTCAGTTCACTGGTCACGATGGCAACACCCACCCGTAGCACGCGCTCCAGCAGGTGTATCTCACTGATCATCCCTAAAGCCAACACCTAATTTGGCAGCCTTTCGTTCCAGTTCTCTGCTGCCTGTGACTGGAACGAATTGCAAAAATCGCTGAAGTTGGAGACTTTTATCTCTCTCACCAACTTCAAACATCTGCTATCTGAGCAGCTAACCGATCGCTGCAGCTGTACATAGTCTATCGGTAAATAGCCCACCCAATTTTATCTACCTCATCCCCATA
Source organism: Oncorhynchus clarkii lewisi (assembly GCF_045791955.1). Lineage (NCBI taxonomy): Eukaryota > Metazoa > Chordata > Actinopteri > Salmoniformes > Salmonidae > Oncorhynchus > Oncorhynchus clarkii. Next base: position 15,493,705 of record NC_092153.1, on the reverse strand, counting down.
CTGTTTTTATTTATTTCCTTTTCTGCTCTTTTGCACACCAATATACATGTACCTGTACATGACCATCTGATCATTTATCACTCCAGTGTTAATCTGCAAAATTGTAATTATTCGCCTACCTCTTCATGCCTTTTGCACACAATGTATATAGACTCTTTTTTTTCTACTGTGTTATTGACTTGTTAATTGTTTACTTCATGTGTAACTCTGTGTTGTCTGTTCACACTGCTATGCTTTATCTTGGCCAGGTCGCAGAACCAGGTCGAGAACCTGTTCTCAACTACCCTACCTGGTTAAATAAAGGTGAAATAAAAAATAAAGTCAGCTTGTAATACAAGTCAGCTTGTAACTAGAACCCTGAGTTTTTCCTGACCACAAGACAAGGTCAGCTTGTATCTAGAACCCTGAGTTTTTCCTGACCACAAGACAAGGTCAGTTTGTAACTAGGACCCTGAGTTTTTCCTGGGCAGGTCACGTGGCCAGCAACACTTCAGGGCCCAATAGGGGTACCGTATGTAATTCAATGAGAGCTGTCTGGTGGGGGGTGACCGTATCGGTATGAAGGAGAAGATGGGGAGGGGTATATACACTCACCAAGCTGTGAAAGCAGTTCAGCTCTGCTAGAATAGAAGGGTGTGTATGTTGGCATTGTGGGGGTCATACTGGACAGTCAGTTAATTACCGCCCCGTCAGTTAGTCCACAACCCTCTGGCTGTGGCTAGGGATGCCAGGATGACAACCACACCAGTCATCCATGTCGTAATGTGGCTGTGGCTAGGGATGCCAAGATGCCAACCACACCAGTCATCCATGTCGTAATGTGGCTGTGGCCAGGGATGCCAAGATGCCAACCACACCAGTCATCCATGTAGTAATGTGGCTGTGGCTAGGGATGCCAAGATGCCAACCACACCAGTCATCCATGTCGTAATGTGGCTGTGGCTAGGGATGCCAAGATGCCAACCACACCAGTCATCCATGTCGTAATGTGGCTGTGGCTAGGGATGCCAGGATGCCAACCACACCAGTCATCCATGTCGTAATGTGGCTGTGGCTAGGGATGCCAGGATGCCAACCACACCAGTCATCCATGTCGTAATGTGGCTGTGGCTAGGGATGCCAAGATGCCAACCACACCAGTCATCCATGTCGTAATGTGGCTGTGGCTAGGGATGCCAAGATGCCAGGATGCCAACCACACCAGTCATCCATGTCGTAATGTGGCTGTGGCCAGGGATGCCAGGATGCCAACCACACCAGTCATCCATGTCATAATGTGGCTGTGGCTAGGGATGCCAGGATGCCAACCACACCAGTCATCCATGTCGTAATGTGGCTGTGGCTAGGGATGCCAAGATGCCAGGATGCCAACCACACCAGTCATCCATGTCGTAATGTGGCTGTGGCTAGGGATGCCAGGATGCCAACCACACCAGTCATCCATGTCGTAATGTGGCTGTGGCCAGGGATGCCAGGATGCCAACCACACCAGTCATCCATGTCGTAATGTGGCTGTGGCCAGGGATGCCAGGATGCCAACCACACCAGTCATCCATGTCGTAATGTGGCTGTGGCTAGGGATGCCAAGATGCCAACCACACCAGTCATCCATGTCGTAATGTGGCTGTGGCTAGGGATGCCAAGATGCCAGGATGCCAACCACACCAGTCATACATGTCGTAATGTGGCTGTGGCTAGGGATGCCAAGCATACCCATCACCCAAGGCACTGCTAGGCAGACAGACAGTCTCTCTAATTCTCTCACTTATCCTTTATTACCTCCCTCCTCTTCCCTTCCCTTCCCTTCTCTCCACCCTCCCTCCTTCCTTCCCTTCACCCTCCCTCCTTCCTTCCTTCCTTCCCTTCACCCTCCCTCCACTTTCCCTCCTTCCCTCGCTCCCCCTTCCCTCGCTCCCTCCTCCTACCTCTACTTCCCTACCTCTCTATTTATTTCTCTCCTTCCTTCAGTCTGTTCTCTAATGGACAGCATGGTTGACCAGTTCATGGTTCTAATTAGTTCTGTAGTCTAGATGTTCTTATCGTGAGTTCTCTCTAGATCTACTGGTTACTGTCGTTTCCTCTACCTATCTCCCCACATGCACACACACACGCACGCACCACTCACTCACACACACGCACCACTCACTCACACACACACACCACTCACTCACACAATGCGTTTGAAGTATTTTCCTTCAGTAGAACTGTGATATGTAATATGGTAATTTTCCAGATGCTTTTATCTAGAACGTACATAACATTGAGCCATTGGAACCATTGGATGGTAGTAGCTGTGTGTGTGTGTGTGTGTACTCTATACTCTACCTGTGGTTCTTATCTTCCATCTGTAGTGTGTAGAACATGTCATTGGAGAGCAGGGCGCGGGTGTGTGTGTGTGCAGCGTTCTCCCCCCACTTCAGTTTCAAGCTCTGGGGGCCGGCAGCCGAACATTCCAAAGGAGGAGGAGCCGGAGGGAGGGGGCGTGTCCTAGCCACCAGGGGTGGGCTCAACGGGCCACAGCCAATCACATTCACCGCTTGGATCTGCACACTGAGAGAGAAAGTGAGAGAGGGGTTAGGATAAATTGAGTGTGTGAAAGTTAGTTTGTCCATAACCAGTTTGTGTGTGTGTGTGTGTGTGTGTGTTTGTATTAGTATTTATTAGGGATCCCCATTAGTTCCTGCAGCAGCTACTCTTCCTGGGGTCCAAACACATTAAGGCACTTCCATCACACATAAAACAGAAGATCAATCAGTCCATCATATTACATTATTACACCACTACACATCTACAGTACAAACTGTACTGTACAAACTGTACGTGTCTGAGTACTAATGTTGTTTAATAGCAGAAGAGAGGCAGCATTAGAGGTGCTATAGTGATGGGTGTTTTCCTCTGTCCATTGAGTCATGACTGACCCCTAACCTCACCTAGCCGGCATCCATCTAACCCAGTCTCTCATGACTGATATTTTCCGTTCCCCAAATCAAGTCACGCCTTTCAACTTTCAATAAATTCCCTGGTTTTCCTGAAGTCCTGGTTGGAGGATTCCTGGAATCAGGGGGGAATAAGCAAGAACTCTGGAATGCTCCAACAGGATTTCTGGAAAACCAGGGAATTTGGCAACCCTAGTCATGCCTTTCAACATCATCCCTATGGAATAACTAGGAATAGAGAGGAATATAAAGAGGAATAGCAATCACATCTACCTCAATCATCTAGAGTCATCTCATCCAGTATATTACAGTTATAACGCTGTATTAGATCTGTTCTCAGACCTGTTCAGACAGTTCCTTAACCTATATGGCCCTCTATGGATAGTAATGGCCAGTCCTGAATGACACGTCAGGAATATATTATGTCTGGTAAGATGAGGACTTACTGT
>NC_092153.1:15467820-15487820 GCF_045791955.1 Oncorhynchus clarkii lewisi | reverse complement strand
AAAACAATCAATCATAATCACTAGTTAACTACACATGGTTAGCCTCCCGGGTGGCGCAGAGACTCTGGGTTCGCGCCCAGGCTCTGTCGTAACCGGCTGCGACCACGAGGTCCGTGGGGCGACGCACAATTGGCGTAGCGTCGTGAGGGTTTGGCCGGTATGGAGATCCTTGTCTCATCGAGCACCAGCGACTCCTGTGGCGGGCCGGGCGCAGTGCACGCTAACCAAGGTTGCCAGGTGCACGGTGTTTCCTCCGACACATTGGTACGGCTGGCTTCCGGGTTGGATGCGCGCTTTGTTAAGACTTTCAACCTTCGTCTCTCCCGAGCCCGTACGGTAGTTGTAGCGATGAGACAAGATAGTAACTACTAACAATTAGATACCACGAAATTGGGGAGGAAAAGGGGGTAAAAAAAACAACAACAAAAAATGGTTGATGATATTACTGTTTATAATATAATCTGACTGACAAGTATCTGTTGGCACTTTCGTGCGTTTTTCCAGCAGCTCTTCGTTGTGCGTCAAGCATTGCGCTGTTTATGACTTCAAGCCTATCAACTCCCGAGATGGTGTAACAGAAGTGAAATGGCTAGCTAGTTAGCGCGCGCTAATAGCGTTTCAAACTTCACTCGCTCTGAGCCTTGGTGTGGTTGTTCCCCTTGCTCTGCATGGGTAACGCTGCTTCGATGGTGGCTGTTGTCGTTGTGTTGCTGGTTCGAGCCCAGGGAGGAGCGAGGAGAGGGACGGAAGCTATACTGTTACACTGGCAATACTAAAGTGCCTATAAGAACATCCAATAGTCAGAGGTTAATGAAATACAAATGGTATCGAGGGAAATAGTCCTATAATAACTACAATCTAAAACTTCTTACCTGGGAATATTGAAAACTCATGTTAAAAGGAACCACCAGCTTTCATATGTTCTCATGTTCTGAGCAAGGAACTGAAACGTTAGCTTTCTTACATTGCACATATTGCGGCTTTTTTGGTCCTCCAATAATCGGTATCGGCATTGAAAAATCATAATCGGTCGACCTCTAGTCTTGATATGAATCAGTATCCAGGGGAAATGGACTGTAACCAATCAGATGGAGTGATTGATGGATACACATGCAAATGCACTCAAATATATAAGAGGGACAGTATTACCCAGTCAGTAGTGTTATTCTAACTCAACTAGGTAAGAAAAACAGTGACATGGTGACAATAACAGCCACACACGCACACACGCACACACACACACACACACACACACACACAGATCTACAAACATTTGCTAACATGAATAGCCGCAGACACCCATAGACACACACTTTACTCATTGTCTCACAGAATCACAAACGCTTAGTGAGAACAATAACCAATCACACAACTCCCTTACTTAATTCCTAGAAACACACGGCATGATTACTGCTATTAGTGCTGCTAAGTGGACCAACATCATCTCAGACGCAATCTCAATTACAACCATGAACATTCTGCTGGGACTGGAAATAGTGTGTGTGTGTGTGTGTGTGTGTGTGTGTGTGTGTGTGTGTGTGTGTGTGTGTGTGTGTGTGTGTGTGTGTGTGTGTGTGTGTGTGTACCTGTACTGGCTGTCTGGCTGAAGGTCAGTGATCAGGTGACTGGTTCCTGTTTCCACGGTAATGAGTTGATCGTCCAGACTGATGATGTAAGACGTTATATCCGCCCCATTACAGTTAGGCTCCTCCCACTTCAGGAAGAGGCAGGTGGAGGGGGACTGATCTGATTGGAGCTGGTCAAGCAGGAAGAAAGAAGAGACTGCGTCGGGATTAGTCGCTGGAGTCTGGAAGGTCATCTGTTCACTGTAAGGCCCCGCCCCCGCTTGGTTCACCGCCTGGCGAGGTGGAGAGAGAGAAAGAGAGAGTGAGTGAGAGAGATAGAGAGACAGAGACAGAGAGTGAGAGAGACAGAGAGTGAGAGAGACAGAGTGAGTGAGAGACAGAGAGAGTGAGAGACAGAGAGACCGAGAGAGAGATTTGAGTTATTGGGTCTGGGAGCCCACAACACAAACACTCATCTAAAACCATGGTTACACATCAATTAAAAGCACAACACCAAATCCTCCTCCACAGTAACTAAACATAACAGCCCTTGAATACCCCACATACTCATAAACAGTTCAATATAATTAACCAGTTTGTAATAGGTAAACTCAACCCTCAGTCTCACTGCCAAAATTCCATCCAGCATTCCCACCACATCCACAGACCCCTATCCCCGAATACTGTTCTTTCAGGTCTATTATATTGCAAATTTAGCTGCCCCTGACACAAAATTAAGCAAAATAACTACACCCCTTCGACTAAACCTGTACTTTAGCCCAAATATAAACAGTTGTGAAGAGAAAACCTCTCCCAGAGCTGAGAACCAAGAAATGATCAGGTCAATCATCCCGACCAACCTGGGACACTGTAAAAACAGATGTGCCAGAGTTTCAGACTCAGCAGAGAATGGACACCCCTTCCCAACACTAGGATGCAGGTGTACCAGATGCATGTTGGTGGCTATATCCAAATGTATTATCTTCCATTGGAGGTCAGCTGTCTTCTTATCAATAGGCAGTTTGTATAATGATCGCCAACATCCTTTTGGGGAGGCACCTGGACCAAACACACCTGCCCACCTCGTCGATTTTACCCCTTCCAGGGAAGAGGTATGGGACACCTTTACACATATTCTGTACATGGCCTTCTTTCCCACCGCCTTGGACTCCCCCAGCTCCGGTGTATCGAAGGAAAGCAGCATCCCCACGTCCTCCTCGAATGTCCCCACCGCAACACTAACATTCAGCGCAGGGAACACATAATCCAGACCCTCTGTCCACCGATGAGAGTTGGAAGTATCAGTCGCATGCTGCAGATGAAGTACTGGCAAGGAATCACAGACCTCAGCAACGACCTTCCTCAGTAGGGGAGATGATCAGATCCCCCCCCTCTTTCTCCCAGCTCTTCCAACAATCTGTTTCTGCTCCGCATCAGATGACCCAGCTTAGTACACCCCACACCTTACAGGCATGAACGTAGGCTGGCTGAACCCAGAGCACGGGACTGGATGGCAGTGTTGTAAAAAAGAGGCTCTTCAAAAAGCCACATCCCTGGTGGCGTGCCAGCCTTATGGGACTTGATAAAAACTCTCCAAGCCTGCATAACAGACTCATAAAATGGAGGCAGGCCAGACAAATCACCCCCCTCCAGCTTTAAGAGGAAAAGGTGATTGTCTAAGTTCAAACAGCCCGCTCCCCTCATCAATGTGTAGGCTGTTTCGACCCAGCTAGAACAGTCTCTGTACAACAGTCTCTGGGCTGCTTGGAGCCGGAAAGCCATGATCCTAGAGGAAATGTCCACCAGGCCTTGCCCACCCTCGTGCAGTGGCAGGTGCAGGGCTGCAGCTTTAATCTAGTGTTGTCCAGACCAGAAGAAATTGACAAGGATCCTCTGAAGCTCTTGTATCAGACCACTCGGTGGCTGTAAAATCATTATTAGTCTGTGCCACTGTGATGAGGCAGCAAGATTATTAGCTACCAGTACCCTTCCTCTATAAGACAGCAGGGGTAGCACGCATTTCCACCGTGACAGTCTGGCACACACTTTCTCCACTACACCCTCCCAGTTCTTTTTCTGAAATACATCAGAGCCTAGAACCCCCCCCCAAAGTCTTCATCCCATCTCTGCCCCACGAAGCCCCCCTGGTAACCTGGTAAGCTGACCTGCCCACAGCGATTCACTCTTTTCCCAAAAATCCACCCCATGTTGGCGCATTTCACTGTCATCCGTGCTCACCTTCTCATCAGGGAGACGAAGGCAGACCATCTGTTTACATTTCAATGTCCACTGTCCTAGGTTTAAAAAAAGCACTAGGAGCATCCATATCCTTGAGGCTAGCATAACGAGACCTAATCAAGGCACCCTTCACTCTTTCATGTAAAAACGACCTCAGTTCATGTCTCTTGTCCTGTAAATTCATAACTAGTCTGGGGTCATTCTGAGTGAGCAACTTCAATTCAATAGATTTAATGTCCTGTTCAAGGGCCCTGATAGTCTCTTTAACTTCAGTTTGAGACAGAGCAGTATACTGTTGACAAAATAATCATGTGGGCCTTCCCAACCTCCCACCATTGTCTCAAGGACTCAACATTCCCTTTTGTAACCCTCCATTTTTCCCAAAACAACAAAAACCTTTCACAAAACATGACATCATGTAACAACTTAACATTAAAATACCAGTAAGGTGATGACCTTCGTGCACAAGTGAATATCAACAGTAACAATATGGTGATCAGAGAAACCCACAGGAGTAATATCACACCTTCCAACCCTACTACAGTAGTGATCAGATACATATAACCTGTCTAACCTTCCAACCCTACTACAGTAGTGATCAGATACATACAACCTGTCTAACCTTCCAACCCTACTACAGTAGTGATCAGATACATACAACCTGTCTAACCTTCCAACCCTACTACAGTAGTGATCAGATACACACAACCTGTCTAACCTTCCAACCCTACTACAGTAGTGATCAGATACACACAACCTGTCTAACCTTCCAACCCTACTACAGTAGTGATCAGATACATACAACCTGTCTAACCTTCCAACCCTACTACAGTAGTGATCAGATACATACAACCTGTCTAACCTTCCAACCCTACTACAGTAGTGATCAGATACACACAACCTGTCTAACCTTCCAACCCTACTACAGTAGTGATCAGATACACACAACCTGTCTAACCTTCCAACCCTACTACAGTAGTGATCAGATACACACAACCTGTCTAACCTTCCAACCCTACTACAGTAGTGATCAGATACACACAACCTGTCTAACCTTCCAACCCTGCTACAGTAGTGATCAGATACACACAACCTGTCTAACCTTCCAACCCTACTACAGTAGTGATCAGATACACACAACCTGTCTAACCTTCCAACCCTACTACAGTAGTGATCAGATACACACAACCTGTCTAACCTTCCAACCCTACTACAGTAGTGATCAGATACATACAACATGTCTAACCTTCCAACCCTACTACAGTAGTGATCAGATACACACAACCTGTCTAACCTTCCAACCCTACTACAGTAGTGATCAGATACACACAACCTGTCTAACCTTCCAACCCTACTACAGTAGTGATCAGATACACACAACCTGTCTAACCTTCCAACCCTACTACAGTAGTGATCAGATACATACAACATGTCTAACCTTCCAACCCTACTACAGTAGTGATCAGATACACACAACCTGTCTAACCTTCCAACCCTACTACAGTAGTGATCAGATACACACAACCTGTCTAACCTTCCAACCCTACTACAGTAGTGCTCAGATACATACAACCTGTCTAACCTTCCAACCCTACTACAGTAGTGATCAGATACACACAACCTGTCTAACCTTCCAACCCTACTACAGTAGTGCTCAGATACATACAACCTGTCTAACCTTCCAACCCTACTACAGTAGTGATCAGATACACACAACCTGTCTAACCTTCCAACCCTACTACAGTAGTGATCAGATACATCCAACCTGTCTAACCTTCCAACCCTACTACAGTAGTGATCAGATACACACAACCTGTCTAACCTTCCAACCCTACTACAGTAGTGATCAGATACACACAACCTGTCTAACCTTCCAACCCTACTACAGTAGTGATCAGATACACACAACCTGTCTAACCTTCCAACCCTACTACAGTAGTGATCAGATACACACAACCTGTCTAACCTTCCAACCCTACTACAGTAGTGATCAGATACATACAACCTGTCTAACCTTCCAACCCTACTACAGTAGTGATCAGATACACACAACCTGTCTAACCTTCCAACCCTACTACAGTAGTGATCAGATACACACAACCTGTCTAACCTTCCAACCCTACTACAGTAGTGATCAGATACACACAACCTGTCTAACCTTCCAACCCTACTACAGTAGTGATCAGATACATACAACCTGTCTAACCTTCCAACCCTACTACAGTAGTGATCAGATACATACAACCTGTCTAACCTTCCAACCCTACTACAGTAGTGATCAGATACACACAACCTGTCTAACCTTCCAACCCTACTACAGTAGTGATCAGATACACACAACCTGTCTAACCTTCCAACCCTACTACAGTAGTGATCAGATACACACAACCTGTCTAACCTTGCTGCACTGACACCACCTTCATTAACTTTTAACCATGTGTACTGCCTGACTGTTGCATTCCTTACTCAGAAAGCTCAAACTCAGTTAATAGACCAGACAGGCAAATGGCTGACCGCAGATGAGGTCAACAGTAAAATCTACTGTAGAATTCCAGTCCCCCCCCTAAAACCGTACACCCCTCTTGGTCACACTGTCTTAAGGTTTCCTTTATTTGATCAAATACAGCAATACCCTCTGTACCCTCATTAGGAGCATAGACATAAAAAAAAACAAAAAAACACAACATCCACCTTGACCGATAAAACCCGACCCTTGACAATCTCTGTTGTAGATACCACAGTCACCCCTAAACCTGAGGAAAGCAAAATTGCCACCCCAGCACTGAAATTAGTACCATGACTGAGTATATGCTGCCCTTCCCACCACATACCCCAGTCAACCTCATTAGCCTCATCACTATGTGTCTCCTGTAGAAAAACTAAATTAAGCCTTTTCTGTTTTATTACTTCTAATTAGAGGTCAACCGATTAATCGGAATGGCCGATTAATTAGGGCCGATTTCAAGTTTTCATAACAATCGTAAATCTGTATTTTTGGAAGACGATTTTGCAATTTATTTTTTTACACCTTTATTTCATCTTTATTTAACAAGTCAGTTAAGAACACATTCTTATTTTCAATGACTGCATTTTACGTAATTATGACATAACATTGAAGGTGTTGCAACGTAACAGGAATATTTAGACTTATGGATGCCACCCGTTAGATAAAATACGGAACGGTTCCGTAGTTCACTGAAAGAATAAACGTTTTGTTTTCGAGATGATAGTTTCCGGATTCTACTTAATGTCCTAAAGCTTGTATTTCTGTGTGTTATTATGTTATAATTAAGTCTATGATTTGATAGAGCAGTGTGACTGAGCGATGGTAGGCAGCAGCAGGCTCGTAAGCATTCATTCAAGCAGCATTTACGTGCGTTATGCCAGCAGCTCTTCACTGTGCTTCAAGCATTGAGCTGTTTATGACTTCAAGCCTATCACCTCCCGAGATGAGGCTGGTGTAACCGATGTGAAATGGCTAGCTAGTTAGCGGGGTGCGCGCTAATAGCGTTTCAAACGTCACTCGCTCCGAGACTTGGAGTAGTTGTTCCCCTTGCTCTGCATGGGTAACGCTGCTTCGAGGGTGGCTGTTGTCGATGTGGTCCTGGTTCGAGCCCAGGTAGAGGTGAGGAGAGGGACGGAAGCTATACTGTTAAACTGGCAATACTAAAGTGCCTATAAGAACATCCAATAGTCAAAGGTATATGAAATAAAAAATCATATAGAGAGAAATAGTCCTATAATTCTTATAATAACTACAACCTAAAACTTCTTACCTGGGAATATTGATGTTAAAAGGAACCACCAGCTTTCATATGTTCTCATGTTCTGAGCAAGGAACTGAAACGTTAGCTTTCTTACATGGCACATATTGCACTTTTACTTTCTTCTCCAACACTTTGTTTTTGCATTATTTAAACCAAATTGAACATGTTTCATTATTTATTTGAGGCTAAATGAATTTTATTGATTTATTATATTAAGGTAAAATAAGTGTTCATTCAGTATTGTTGTAATTGTCATTATTACAAAAAAATAAAAATTGTCCGATTAATCCGTATCAGCTTTTTTTGGTCCTCCAATAATCAGTATAGGTATCGGCGATGAAAAATAACAATCAGTCGACCTCTACTTCTAATACCCAAGCCCTCTTATTCCTGTCCCTTCCCCCATTAATATTGAGAGAACCTTAGTATCTCCATATAGAAAAGAGAAAGTAAAAGCAGAAGAAAACACAGAGAAACCAGACAAGGAGAAAAAACACCCTATGAAGCATGATCATCATCATTGTTTTAATTTTCCCTGAACCTGACCACGTTTCCCACTACCTTTTTCTGCAGTGACAGCAGCAGCACATTTCCTCAAGCGAAAACGCTTCTTCTCACTCAACTGGTCTAACCCCACCGTCTTCTGTAACATCACAGCTGACCTCATAAACTTATCAACATCCCAAAAATATGCCAATTTGACAGATTTCCCAAAAGTCTCATCCAGGAAACCACTGACCTCCTCTAGACTGTAAATTGAGTCTTCATCAGCTGCTATCTTATCAGGAGAGATATCCATATCCTTCTCCTGATCCTCCTCAACTGAGGCCACAGACACCTGACTCCCCTCTACCACATCCCTCTCAACACTCCCCACTTGCACCCCATCACTCGTACTGGGCATCTCCTCCACTACCTGGGAGACAAGCCCCACCTGAACCCCCTCCTGTACCCCATCACTCGTAGTGGGTATCTCCTCCACTACCTGGGAGACTAGCTCCACATGAACCCCCTCCTGTACCCCAGCACTCGTACTGGGCAACTCCTCACCAGTCTGAGGAAATGGCTCTTCAGGTCTGTCCTTACCTTCTACAACAATATTTTGCTGCTGCATAGCATTCTCCTCTGGTACAAGTTTCAACTCTGTGCCTTCAACACGGACAACTTGTTCCTCAGCAACAGGTGCTTTTGGCTGCTCAACCACTGTCGGCCCACCTCTCCCTACATCAGTGGGCCCAGGCGTTATGAGGACCACCTCTCTCTACATCAGTGGGCCCAGGCGTTACAAGGCCCACCTCTCCCTACATCAGTGGGCCCAGGCGTTACAAGGCCCACCTCTCCCTACATCAGTGGGCCCAGGCGTTATGAGGACCACCTCTCTCTACATCAGTGGGCCCAGGCGTTACGAGGCCCACCTCTCCCAACATCAGTGGGCCCAGGCGTTACGAGGCCCACCTCTCCCAACATCAGTGGGCCCAGGTGTTACGAGGCCCACCTCTCCCTACATCAGTGGGCCCAGGTGTTACGAGGACCACCTCTCCCTCCGGTGAGTCCAAAAACATAAACAAACACCTGTCGCCGAAACGACATAATCTGTTTCAATGCCGGGTGTTTGAAACAACATAATCTGTTTTAATGCCGGGTGTTTGAAATGACATTACCTGTTTCAATGCCGGGTGTTTGAAATGACATAACCTGTTTCAATGCCGGGTGTTTGAAATGACATAACCTGTTTCAATGCCGGGTGTTTGAAATGACATTACCTGTTTCAACACCGGGTGTTTGAAATGACATAACCTGTTTCAATGCCGGGTGTTTGAAATTACATAACCTGTTTCAATGCCGGGTGTTTGAAATTACATAACCTGTTTCAATGCCGGGTGTTTGAAATGACATAACCTGTTTCAATGCCGGGTGTTTGAAATGACATTACCTGTTTCAACGCCGGGTGTTTGAAATGACATAACCTGTTTCAATGCCGGGTGTTTGAAATGACATAACCTGTTTCAATGCCGGGTGTTTGAAATGACATAACCTGTTTCAATGCCGGGTGTTTGAAATGACATTACCTGTTTCAACGCCGGGTGTTTGAAATGACATAACCTGTTTCAATGCCGGGTGTTTGAAATGACATAACCTGTTTCAATGCCGGGTGTTTGAAATGACATTACCTGTTTCAATGCCGGGTGTTTGAAATTACATTACCTGTTTCAATGCCGGGTGTTTGCAACCCAATGAGACTACCTTAATTTGCAAACTTCCCATACCGCAATAACTTGCGCTCCAATAGCTCATTGGGAATAAACGGCGGTACATTTGAAATCGTTAGCCTTGTTGACGGAGAAAAAAGCAGCGTAACTTGAATAAACATTCCTTTAAGAAGTACACCATGCTCAACCATCCGATCTACAAGACACTCTTCTTTAAGAAGTACACCATGCTCAACCATCCGATCTACAAGACACTCTTCTTTAAGAAGTACACCATGCTCAACCATCCGATCTACAAGACACTCTTCTTTAAGAAGTACACCATGCTCAACCATCCGATCTACAAGACACTCTTCTTTAAGAAGTACACCATGCTCAACCATCCGATCTACAAGACACTCTTCTTTAAGAAGTACACCATGCTCAACCATCCGATCAACAAGACACTCTTCTTTAAGAAGTACACCATGCTCAACCATCCGATCTACAAGATTCTCTTCTTTAAGAAGTACACCATGCTCAACCATCCGATCTACAAGACTCTATTCTTTAAGAAGTACACCATGCTCAACCATCCGATCTACAAGACACTCTTCTTTAAGAAGTACACCATGCTCAACCATCCGATCTACAAGACACTCTTCTTTAAGAAGTACACCATGCTCAACCATCCGATCTACAAGACACTCTTCTTTAAGAAGTACACCATGCTCAACCATCCGATCTACAAGACTCTCTTCTTTAAGAAGTACACCATGCTCAACCATATGATCAACCAGACACTCTTCTTTAAGAAGTACACCATGCTCAACCATATGATCAACCAGACACTCTTCTTTAAGAAGTACACCATGCTCAACCATCCAATCTACAAGACTCTCTTCTTTAAGAAGTACACCATGCTCAACCATATGATCTACAAGACACTCTTCTTTAAGAAGTACACCATGCTCAACCATATGATCAACCAGACACTCTTCTTTAAGAAGTACGCCATGCTCAACCATCCGATCTACAAGACACTCTTCTTTAAGAAGTACACCATGCTCAACCATATGATCTACAAGACACTCTTCTTTAAGAAGTACACCATGCTCAACCATCTGATCAACCAGACACTCTTCTTTAAGAAGTACACCATGCTCAACCATCTGATCAACCAGACACTCTTCTTTAAGAAGTACACCATGCTCAACCATCTGATCAACCAGACACTCTTCTTTAAGAAGTACACCATGCTCAACCATATGATCAACCAGACACTCTTCTTTAAGAAGTACGCCATGCTCAACCATACGATCAACCAGACACTCTTCTTTAAGAAGTACGCCATGCTCAACCATACGATCAACCAGACTCTCTTCTTTAAGAAAAACCACCACCGCTTTATTCATCTGTGACTCATAAGCAACATTCTCATATCCCACCTTCTCTCCTACGGCGACCAGAAACTCCTCCACCGTGACAGTAGCTTCAGTAACACACCTAAAGCCGTGCCGAAGTGACAGGGATGGCGTCCCCATGTGAGTCACCATCCCCGCCAAAACCAGGGTAATTTCGACACAAAAAAATATATACTTAATTCTACCACAACAACTAAATAAAACTAATGATAACCTTAATCGTGTATAGGATGAAAAAAAAGATAGCACCAAGAAAAGGAAACGTAAAAGAAAAACCAAGATATCTAACTCTACACAACACTCACACAATTCCCAGCATGCACCAAACATTCCCAGCATGCAGAGAGAGAGACAGAGAGAGAGAAATCTGTAGTGTTTGCTTTTTAAATGGTTACCTTACTCACAAATAAAGACATATCATTAAGTGGTCTGACAAACACACACACACTGCTAATGTTGTTATTGTCCTATGCGACCTCTCTAGTCTCCTAATAACATCGGTGATATAAACCACATAGATGAGTCATAAAGAAATCAGCCATAAAATCAACTAGAAAATAAATCACGAGTCCTACAACAGGGCAGTGTGTGTGCAAGAGAGGGTGTGTGGTGTGTGTCTACATACGTTTGTGTGTGTGTGTGTGTATGTGTGAGAGCAGGGTGCATAAACTACAATCTATCAAGCTCAACCTTTCCTTGACCTTCACAGACAGTTTGACAGTCGGCTCTAGAACCTAGTCACCTTATTACAAGATGTTGTTAGAGAATGTACATGTGTGTGTGTGTGGTCTACAGCAATAGTGTGTGTGTAGTCTACAGTAGTAGTGTGTGTGTGTAGTCTACAGCAGTAGTGTGTGTGTGTGTGTGTGTGTGTGTGTAGTCTACAGCAATAGTGTGTGTGTAGTCTACAGCAGTAGTGTGTGTGTGTGTGTAGTCTACAGCAATATTGGGTGTGTGTGTGTAGTCTACAGCAGTAGTGTGTGTGTGTAGTCTACAGCAATAGTGTGTGTGTAGTCTACAGCAGTAGTGTGTGTGTGTGTAGTCTACAGCAATAGTGTGTGTGTGTAGTCTACAGCAGTAGTGTGTGTGTGTGTGTGTAGTCTACAGCAGTAGTGTGTGTGTGTGTAGTCTACAGCAATAGTGTGTGTGTAGTCTACAGCAGTAGTGTGTGTGTGTGTGTGTGTAGTCTACAGCAATAGTGTGTGTGTAGTCTACAGCAGTAGTGTGTGTGTGTGTGTGTGTGTGTGTAGTCTACAGCAATAGTGGGTGTGTGTGTGTAGTCTACAGCAGTAGTGGGTGTGTGTGTAGTCTACAGCAATAGTGTGTGTGTGTGTGTAGTCTACAGCAATAGTGTGTGTGTAGTCTACAGCAATAGTGTGTGTGTGTGTGTGTAGTCTACAGCAATAGTGTGTGTGTAGTCTACAGCAGTAGTGTGTGTGTGTGTGTGTGTGTAGTCTACAGCAATAGTGTGTGTGTGTGTGTGTAGTCTACAGCAGTAGTGTGTGTGCAGTCTACAGCAGTTGTGTGTGTGTAGTCTACAGCAGTTGTGTGTGTGTGTGTAGTCTACAGCAATAGTGTGTGTGTAGTCTACAGCAATAGTGTGTGTGTAGTCTACAGCAGTAGTGTGTGTGTAGTCTACAGCAGTAGTGTGATTGTGTAGTCTACAGCAATAGTGTGTGTGTGTAGTCTACAGCAATAGTGTGTGTGTGTAGTCTACAGCAATAGTGTGTGTGTGTGTGTGTAGTCTACAGCAATAGTGGGTGTGTGTGTGTAGTCTACAGCAGTAGTGGGTGTGTGTGTAGTCTACAGCAATAGTGTGTGTGTGTGTGTGTAGTCTACAGCAATAGTGTGTGTGTAGTCTACAGCAATAGTGTGTGTGTGTGTGTGTGTGTAGTCTACAGCAATAGTGTGTGTGTAGTCTACAGCAGTAGTGTGTGTGTGTGTGTGTAGTCTACAGCAATAGTGGGTGTGTGTGTGTAGTCTACAGCAGTAGTGTGTGTGCAGTCTACAGCAGTTGTGTGTGTGTAGTCTACAGCAGTTGTGTGTGTGTGTGTAGTCTACAGCAATAGTGTGTGTGTAGTCTACAGCAATAGTGTGTGTGTAGTCTACAGCAGTAGTGTGTGTGTAGTCTACAGCAGTAGAGTGTGTGTGTAGTCTACAGCAATAGTGTGTGTGTGTAGTCTACAGCAATAGTGTGTGTGTGTAGTCTACAGCAATAGTGTGTGTGTGTGTGTGTAGTCTACACCAATAGTGTGTGTGTGTGTGTGTGTGTGTGTGTGTGTAGTCTACAGCAGTAGTGTGTGTGTAGTCTACAGCAATAGTGTGTGTAGTCTACAGCAATAGTGTGTGTGTAGTCTACAGCAATAGTGTGTGTGTGTGTGTGTGTAGTCTACAGCAATAGTGTGTGTGTGTGTGTGTGTGTAGTCTACAGTAGTAGTGTGTTTGTAGTCTACAGCACTTGTGTGTGTGTGTGTAGTCTACAGCAATAGTGTGTGTGTAGTCTACAGCAGTAGTGTGTGTGTGTGTGTGTGTGTAGTCTACAGCCTTAGTGTGTGTGTGTGTGTGTAGTCTACAGCAGTAGTGTGTGTGTGTGTGTGTGTAGTCTACAGCAGTAGTGTGTGTGTGTGTGTGTGTGTAGTCTACAGCAGGAGTGTGTGTGTGTAGTCTACAGCAATAGTGTGTGTGTGTGTGTGTGTAGTCTACAGCAATAGTGTGTGTGTAGTCAACAGCAGTAGTGTGGCGTGTGTAGTCTACAGCAGCAGTAGTGTGTGTGTGTAGTCTACAGCAGTAGTGTGTGTGTAGTCTACAGCAGTAGTGTGTGTGTGTGTAGTCTACAGCAGCAGTAGTGTGTGTGTAGTCTACAGCAGTAGTGTGTGTGTGTAGTCTACAGCCTTAGTGTGTGTGTGTGTGTAGTCTACAGCAGTAGTGTGTGTGTAGTCTACAGCAGTAGTGTGTGTGTGTAGTCTACAGAAATAGTGTGTGTGTGTGTAGTCTACAGCAGTAGTGTGTGTGTGTAGTCTACAGCAGTAGTGTGTGTGTAGTCTACAGCAGTAGTGTGTGTGTAGTCTACAGCAGTAGTGTGTGTGTAGTCTACAGCAGTAGTGTGTGTGTAGTCTACAGCAGTAGTGTGTGTGTGTAGTCTACAGCAATAGTGTGTGTGTGTGTGTGTGTGTGTGTGTACACCTGTAGTCTACAGCAGTAGTGTGTGTGTGTGTGTGTGTGTGTGTGTGTGTGTGTGTGTGTGTGTGTGTGTGTGTGTGTGTGTGTACCTGTAGTCTACAGCAGTAGTGTGTGTGTGTGTGTGTGTACCTGTAGTCTACAGCAGTAGTGTGTGTGTGTGTGTGTGTGTACCTGTAGTCTACAGCAGTAGTGTGTGTGTGTGTGTACCTGTAGTCTACAGTAGTAGTAGTGTGTGTGAACCTGCAGTCTACAGCAGTAGTGTGTGTGTACCTGTAGTCTACAGCAGTAGTGTGTTGCGGGGGTCAAGTCTGATACTTCACACTGGGTCTCTGGTCCACAGTAGATCAGCTCCATAGGCTCCTCCTCCCTGGACCAGTCCAGGCGATACTCTGAGATGTCAGAGCCTGATCCTTCAGGACTCTACAACACACACAACCACAACACAGAACATTTTAGAACACATTACCAGATTAGAACACAGGAGAAACAGACAGGACAGGACGGAACCAAATATCCAATCAGACACTAGACCCATGTAAGCTCTCCCAAACGCCCGCCCGCCTCTCTCTCTCTCTCTCTCTCTCTCTCTCTCTCTCTCTCTCTCTCTCTCTCTAAATTCAATTAAATTAAATTAAATTAAATTTAGTTGACTTTATTGACATGGCAAGTTCATTATTACTTCCATTGTCAAAGTATACCTTTAGAAACATTTAAAAATATATATATATTTATATATAAATAAATGGTTGGACCAACAGCAATAATAATAGTAGTAGTGGACATGGGATTACCATTAGCAACAACTACAACAACAATATTAATGAGAACAACAATACATTAAAGCAGTGGTAGTAGACCAGTGTCAACATGACTGAGAAGACACATGACCTGGTAGTAGACCAGTGTCAACATGACTGAGAAGACACATGACCTGGTAGTAGACCAGTGTCAACATGACTGAGAAGACACATGACCTGGTAGTAGACCAGTGTCAACATGACTGAGAAGACACATGACCTGGTAGTAGACCAGTGTCAACATGACTGAGAAGACACATGACCTGGTAGTAGACCAGTGTCAACATGACTGAGAAGACACATGACCTGGTAGTAGACCAGTGTCAACATGACTGAGAAGACACATGACCTGGTAGTAGACCAGTGTCAACATGACTGAGAAGACACATGACCTGGTAGTAGACCAGTGTCAACATGACTGAGAAGACACATGACCTGGTAGTAGACCAGTGTCAACATGACTGAGAAGACACATGACCTGGTAGTAGACCAGTGTCAACATGACTGAGAAGACACATGACCTGGTAGTAGACCAGTGTCAACATGACTGAGAAGACACATGACCTGGTAGTAGACCAGTGTCAACATGACTGAGAAGACACATGACCTGGTAGTAGACCAGTGTCAACATGACTGAGAAGACACGGTATGAAAAGAAGAAAAAACACGATGGGAAAAATCGACATTACTTTGCACTTTTCACTGGCTGTCCCTCAGGTTGTGGCAGGAGGACACATATTTGGCTTTTCACTGGCTGTCCCTCAGGTTGTGGCAGGAGGACACATATTTGGCTTTTCACTGGCTGTCCCTCAGGTTGTGGCAAGAGGACACATATTTGGCTTTTCACTGGCTGTCCCTCAGGTTGTGGCAGGAGGACACATATTTGGCTTTTCACTGGCTGTCCCTCAGGTTGTGGCAGGAGGACACATATTTGGCTTTTCACTGGCTGTCCCTCAGGTTGTGGCAGGAGGACACATATTTGGCTTTTCACTGGCTGTCCCTCAGGTTGTGGCAGGAGGACACATATTTGGCTTTTCACTGGCTGTCCCTCAGGTTGTGGCAAGAGGACACATATTTGGCTGCCAAAACTGCACATTTTGGCTTTTCACCCAATAACTATTTTAAAAAATTCTTCATCTTTTATAGTTTCAAATTATAATTTTGGGAAAGAAATATTCTCTTAGGTCTGAGTATATGTCACAGTGTAATAGGAAATGCAGCTCTCTCTCTCTCTCTCTCTCTCTCTCTCTCTTGTAATTTGGAGGCAGACTGAGGTGCATATTGTCTCTGTTCTAGATGGAAGTGTAGACAGAGTGTAAAGAAGATAGATAGATAGGCAGTACCTCCCAGCTGACTGTTAAACAGGTGGTGTTGTTCAGAGTGATGAGTGGCACCACACACTGGCCTGGAGGACCCGCTGCTGTCGTCACCTCCACCGCCTCAGAGTACTCTCCAAACTACAGGAGTAAACAGGAAACATACAGGTCACATGACAGGAAACATACAGGTCACATGACAGGAAACATACAGGTCACATGACAGGAAACATACAGGTCACATGACAGGAAACATACAGATCACATGACAGGAAACACCTGTCACATGACATGAAACATACAGGTCACATGACAGGAAACACACCGGTCACATAATATGAAACATACAGGTCACACGACTGGAAACACACCGGTCACATGACAGGAAACACACCGGTCACATGACAGGAAACATACAGGTCACATGACAGGAAACACACCGGTCACATGACAGGAAACATACAGGTCACATGACAGGAAACACACACACATTATAGGAAAAATAAAAACAATTCTAGTAGCTGGCTCACAAATGGTAAAGTCTGTTTGATCAACCGTTGAATTAGATTTAGGCTCAGCTCAGATCGGGCGCATATGAAACTTTAATCAATCAAACATGACTTTTCGAGCATGACTATTACTGCATTCAAATAATTTCTATGATTGCTAAATGGGGCAGAGTGCCTAGCCATGGCTGTAGAATAGATAGAGGCTGCAGCAGATGGTTGATCAGAGCAGTGGACTGAAGACTGTCTGATTGGACTAAATACCAGATGCTGGGAGAATTGGTCTCCAGTCGACTTTCTGTTTGTTCCTCTGCATGTCCTCGTTTTTGATGAGCACTTATCAGTTTGCTACTTTGATCAAACCGTGTGTGTGTGTGTGTGTGTGTGTGTATGTGTGTGTGTGTGTGTGTGCGTGCGTGTGCATAAGTGTGTTTGAGTACCTCTTGAACTAAGTCTGAATAGCACTAAGGGATGGACTGATCACATCAATTAGACTAGAGAATGTTTGTCTGCTTGCTTCTGGTCAGCGTTCATTAGGGTGTGTGTGTGTATCTCACCCCAGCCTCGTTGGCAGCCCTCAGTCTGAAGTTGTAGGTTGCCCCCGGCAGCAGGCTACCCACACTGCACTGCAGCTTTGTCCCATTGTACACCTCACTGGGCTCAGCGTCGCCCTCTGATGATGTCATCTCCAGACTGAACATACACTGCTCACACACACCTTCTGATGTCAGGCCGTCTGGAAGAGGAGGGGAAGGGTCAGAGGGGAAAGAGAGAAAGAGTGGGGGAGAAAAGTAGAAAGGGGAGAGAGAGAGAGAGAGAGAGAGGTAGAGAGAGAAATAGAGAGGGGTAGTGAGAGGTAGAGAGAGAGAGAGAGAGAGAGAGAAAGAGAGAGAGAGAGAGAGAGGGGTAGTGAGAGGTAGAGAGAGAGAGAGAGAGAGAGAGAGAGAGAGAGGGGTAGAGAGAGAGAGGTAGAGAGAGAGGGGTAGAGAGAGGGGGTAGTGAGAGAGAGAAAAAGAGGTAGTGTGAGAGACAGGTAGAGAGAGAGGTAGAGAGAGAGGTAGAGAGAGAGGGGTAGAGAGAGAGTGGGATAGAGATAGAGAGAGGGGTAGAGAGAGAGTGAGAGAGGTAGAGAGAGAGGGGTAGAGAGAGCGAGAGAGAGAGGTAGAGAGAAAGGGGTAGAGAGAGAGGGGGGAGAGAGGGGGTAGTGAGAGTGAGAGAGAGGGAGAGAGGGAGAGAAAGAGAGACAGTGAGAGAGATAGAGACAGTGAGAGAGCGAGAGAGAGCGGGGTAGAGAGAGAGAGAGGTAGAGAGAGAGAGAGGTAGAGAGAGAGCGGGAGAGAGAGGGGGTAGTGAGAGAGACAGTGAGAGAGAGAGAGAGAGAGAGAGAGAGAGAGAGAGAGAGAGAGAGAGAGAGAGAAAGAGAGAGAGAGAGAGGGAGACAGTGAGAGAGAGAGAGACAGTGAGAGAGCGAGAGACAGAGAGAGGGGGTAGTGAGAGAGCGAGAGACAGAGAGAGAGGGGGTAGTGAGAGAGGCAGAGGACACACATTTGAACCTAGTCAAATACAGCATAACAGAAGGAGAGTTTGAACTAACTGTCTTTTCATCCACTCATTAGTGTTCTCTATGTGTTTCAGACAGCTTTATGGTGTGACGCATAGAGAGGAAGCGAATAAAGGGGGAAAGAGGGAGTGAGATTGAAAAAGAGAGAGAGAACACAGTCTACTCAATTGTCCTTCAGTCTGTTTTTTAATGGGGAGTGTTAGTCTCCCGCACACGCGCACGCACGGACATAAACACACACCTACACACATCTTAATGAGGAACATTTGCCACATTATATTGAGGCCTGCCCGATTCTAACTACTTTAATCACATAGAATGCAGCTGAATTAGACTACATTAGGCTACATTAAGGTTTAGATAGGCTGCATTAGAGTCGCAATAAAGCTGAATTAAAGTGAATTAGGTTTCTTAGAGCTGGTGCACAGTGTGTGTGTGTTGTAACAAGGTCGTAATCAGGGTGTATTAGGTTGGGCGCAGTGAAGAGCAGAGAACAACCAAAGGTTGATTTGACCTTCCAGACAGTAAAAGACACTGTGTGTGTGTGTGTGTGTGTGTGTGTGTGTGTTGTAACATGGTCGTAATCAGGGTGTATTAGGTTGGGCGCAGTGAAGAGCAGAGAACAGCCAAAGGTTGATTTGACCTTCCAGACAGTAAAAGGCACTGTGTGTGTGTGTGTGCGCGCGTGTGTGTATGTGTGTGTGTATGTGTGTGTATGTGTATGTGTGTGTGTGTGTGTGTGTGTGTGTGCGCGCGTGTGTGTATGTGTGTGTGTATGTGTGTGTATGTGTATGTGTGTGTATGTGTGTGTGTGTGTGTGTGAGTATTTACCCCATTCTAACTGTACTTCCTTGTGTTTGGCTTTACCCACGATCCTGGGCGGTTGGCAGGGTCCGGGGACGACGCTCAACGTCCGAACCGGAACGCTGAAGGAACACTGGCAGAACACAGAGGATCATGGGAAGGTCAATTGATTAATTGTGTGATTAAATGGATTATTGACCACGGGGTGTGTGCGAGTGTGTGTGTGTGTGTGTTTCACCTGGCTGTGTCCACCGGTGCTGATGCTACACACTCGCAGGCGGTAAACTGTGCCGGGCGTCAGTTCTTCACACACACACTCTGTAGCGGGGCCGCTGTACGCCACCTCCCACTGGCCCGCTGCACAAGACAAACAGCAGGTGAGGGTTTGTGTGTATGTGAATGTGTGTGTGTAGAGGTATATATGCAGTTCAACAAGACACCACATCTATTCATATCTGACATTAATCAGACAACACACTCTCTCTACCCCTCTCAACACACTATCTCTACCCCTCTCTCTCAACCTATATCAGTTCAGTCCATTCACTGTTTCAATGGCACTTTAAACTAGAAGAGAGGGAGAGGGGTGAAGTGGGGTGAGGAAGGGGAAGGGCATAGATGGGATAGAGGGGAAGAGAAAGAGAAGGAGTGAG
>NC_092153.1:15417820-15462820 GCF_045791955.1 Oncorhynchus clarkii lewisi | reverse complement strand
CACACTCTCTTTGTCTAGGTCACACTCTCTCTGTCTAGGTCACACTCTCTCTGTCTAGGTCACACTCTCGCTGTCTAGGTCACACACTCTCTGTCTAGGTCACACTCTCTCTGTCTAGGTCACACTCTCTCTGTCTAGGTCACACTCTCTCTGTCTAGGTCACTCTCTCTCTGTCTAGGTCACACTCTCTCTGTCTAGGTCACACTCTCTCTGTCTAGGTCACACTCTCTCTGTCTAGGTCACTCTCTCTCTGTCTAGGTCACTCTCTCTCTGTCTAGGTCACTCTCTCTCTGTCTAGGTCACACTCTCTCTGTCTAGGTCACTCTCTCTCTGTCTAGGTCACACTCTCTCTGTCTAGGTCACACTCTCTCTGTCTAGGTCACACTCTCTCTGTCTAGGTCACACTCTCTCTGTCTAGGTCACTCTCTCTCTGTCTAGGTCACACTCTCTCTGTCTAGGTCACTCTCTCTCTGTCTAGGTCACACTCTCTCTGTCTAGGTCACACTCTCTCTGTCTAGGTCACACTCTCTCTGTCTAGGTCACTCTCTCTGTCTAGGTCACACTCTCTCTGTCTAGGTCACTCTCTCTCTGTCTAGGTCACACTGTCTCTGTCTAGGTCACACTCTCTCTGTCTAGGTCACACTCTCTCTGTCTAGGTCACACTCCCTCTGTCTAGGTCACACTCTCTCTGTCTAGGTCACACTCTCTCTGTCTAGGTCACTCTCTCTCTGTCTAGGTCACACTCTCTCTGTCTAGGTCACTCTCTCTGTCTAGGTCACACTCTCTCTGTCTAGGTCACACTCTCTCTGTCTAGGTCACACTCTCTCTGTCTAGGTCACACTCTCTCTGTCTAGGTCACACTCTCTCTGTCTAGGTCACACTCTCTCTGTCTAGGTCACTCTCTCTCTGTCTAGGTCACACTCTCTCTGTCTAGGTCACTCTCTCTCTGTCTAGGTCACACTCTCTCTGTCTAGGTCACTCTCTCTCTGTCTAGGTCACACTCTCTCTGTCTAGGTCACACTCTCTGTCTAGGTCACACTCTCTCTGTCTAGGTCACTCTCTCTCTGTCTAGGTCACACTCTCTGTCTAGGTCACTCTCTCTGTCTAGGTCACACTCTCTCTGTCTAGGTCACTCTCTCTGTCTAGGTCACACTCTCTCTGTCTAGGTCACACTCTCTCTGTCTAGGTCACTCTCTCTCTGTCTAGGTCACTCTTTCTCTGTCTAGTTCACACTCTCTCTGTCTAGGTCACTCTCTCTGTCTAGGTCACACTCTCTCTGTCTAGGTCACTCTCTCTCTGTCTAGGTCACACTCTCTGTCTAGGTCACTCTCTCTGTCTAGGTCACACTCTCTCTGTCTAGGTCACTCTCTCTGTCTAGGTCACACTCTCTCTGTCTAGGTCACACTCTCTCTGTCTAGGTCACTCTCTCTCTGTCTAGGTCACACTCTCTCTGTCTAGGTCACTCTCTCTGTCTAGGTCACACTCTCTCTGTCTAGGTCACTCTCTCTGTCTAGGTCACACTCTCTCTGTCTAGGTCACTCTCTCTGTCTAGGTCACTCTCTCACTTTTCTCTTTAGAACATTGTGTTTTACAAATGAAAACCTTCAACAAAGCACAGATACACTTATAGCAGTATCTTGCTGGTGTTTATTTAAGCAATAAGGCACGGGGGGGTGTGGAATAGGGCCAATACGCCACGGCTAGGGGATGTTCTTATGCACAACGTAACGCAGAGTGCCTGGATACAGCCCTTAGTCATGGTATAATGGCCATATATCACAAACCCCTGAGGTGACTTATTGTTATTATAAACTGGTTACCAACGTAATTAGAGCAGTATAACCCGTGGTATACAGTCTGATATACCACGGCTGTCAGCCAACCAGCATTCAGGGCTCGAACCACCCAGTTCATAAATAGCAGTAAATTGCAGGTATTTCTAGAGGACAGACTGACAGTGGTTGTATGGCTGCTAAACGCGGACACATTGTGTAGTGCGTGTGTATCTCGTGCACATGACGACAACAATCACTGTGTCTTTCTAGCAGAATACAAGCCTTTCCCGTTTCCACGGTAACACACAACCAGACACCATTTCGCCACAATAAAACCTCAGAGACAGACACACTCTTACCCTGAATTTGTACTGTGTGCTCCTCTTCAGGCCTTGCACTGTGGAGGTTAGGTTGTCTCCAGTGTACTTCGGATGAAAGTCTGTTCCCTGGAGGGTCAAACGTTCTCAGTTAACCTTTAAACGGACGTTTTGTTGAACGTGTGTGTGTGTGTGTGTGTGTGTGTGTGGGACTCACGGTATTATCCTCCTGGATCTCGAGTGTGTATGTGATTAGTTCCTCGTTGGCGCTGCCCTCGGGACGGCCCCACTCCAGCGTGACCCAGGAGACGCCCGCCCGCAGCAGCCGCGGTGCCAGGGGGCAGGAGGGCAGCGTACCTGTAGTGTAGAACACAACCTCCGTACTGAAACCACTGTGGAGGGTTACAGGTGGGAGGGAGAGAGGGGGGAGGGAGGGAGGAAGGGAGAGGTAGGGGGAGGGGAGAGGGAGAGAGGGGGGAGGGGGAGGGAGAGAGGGGGAGGGAGAGGGGGGAGAGGGAGAGAGGAAGGGAGAGGTAGGGGGAGGGGCGATTGAGAGAGGGGGAGGGGAGGGGGAGGGAGAGAGGGGGAGGGAGAGGGGGGAGAGGGAGAGAGAGGGGGGAGGGGAGAGGGAGGGAGAGAGGGGGAGAGGTAGGGGGAGAGAAGGAGGAGGGGAGCGGTAGGGGGGAAGGGAGAGGGAGGGAGAGAGGGGGGAGGGGAGAGGGAGGGAGAGAGGGGGGAGGGAGAGAGGGGGGAGGGAGAGAGGGGGAGGGGAGAGCGAGGGAGAGAGGGGGAGGGAGAGAGGGGGGAGGGGAGAGGTAGGGAGAGAGGGGGGAGGGGAGAGGTAGGGAGAGAGGGGGAGGGGAGAGGTAGGGGGGAGGGAGAGGGGGGAGAGAGTGAGGGAGGGAGGGGGGAGAGAGTGAGGGAGGGAGCAAAATACATGAATTTAGACACACACAAAACTCCTTCCATCTTCCTCCTCTTTTCTGTCACTGGAACGACCGGCCTCAAGCAGGGGAATCTGCCCCACGGCAACGATGCGAGAACAAGAGGAGTGAAGAAACAAGAAAATAGAGAGAGACTCAATCAGAGAGATAAGACCAGACAACTAACCTCAACACAGCCATACATCAACCAGACAACTAACCTCAACACAGCCATACATCAACCAGACAACTAACCTCAACACAGCCATACGTCAACCAGACATCTAACCTCAACACAGCCATACATCAACCAGACAACTAACCTCAACACAGCCATACATCAACCAGACAACTAACCTCAACACAGACATACATCAACCAGACAACTAACCTCAACACAGCCATACGTCAACCAGACAACTAAGCTCAACACAGCCATACATCAACCAGACAACTAACCTCAACACAGCCATACATCAACCAGACAACTAACCTCAATACAGCCATACATCAACCAGACAACTAACCTCAACACAGCCATACATCAACCAGACAGTGTGTGTGTGAGAGAGAGAGAGAGAGAGAGAGAGAGAGAGAGAGAGAGAGAGAGAGAGAGACAGAAAACAGACAGACAGAGACAGAGACAGACAGAGAGAGACAGAGAGAGAGAGAGAGAGAGACAGAGAGAGACAGAGAGAGACAGAGAGAGAGAGATGGTGAGGGTGCAACAGATGGGAAGAGTGAAGGTCAAAATGAGAGTGAGGATGACAGACAGAGTAACAGAGCAGAAGCCCGGTGGAAGAGAGGGTTGGAGATAGATAGATAGATAAAGAACGACATAGATAGAGACATAGAAAGATATAGAGGAGGATAGACACTGGGAGAGGGAAAGTGGAAGATGTCACCTACCTTATGCAATGTAGTGTTATGCCATGCATATGTAGTGCTATTACACCCATACCTGGTGCCTATGTAGTGTTATGTCATGTCTATGTAGAGTTATAACACATACCTGGTGCCTATGTAGTGTTATGTCATGTGTATGTAGAGTTATAACACATACCTGGTGCCTATGTCGTTGTGAGCAGCCACTCTGAAGGTGTAGCCCACAGCAGGACACAGTCTGGTCAGTTTACAGTGTCTCTGGCTCCCAAAGTAACATTCTCTAAATACACTGTTCTTCTTTCCCTATGGAGGAGAAGGGGTGAGGGGAGGAGTAGGGAGAGAGAGATGAGACTAGACTGCAATAATAATAATAATAATAATAATAATAATAATAATGACAACAGTAATATAATTTATTTGTCCGGCGCTGTTCTGGGAAGCCAAGGTCAAACCAACTTGATATCATGATGTAATAATACAAATCTAGAACAGAGACATATGAAGACTGCCTTTCATAGTGATTTAGAAAGAGAGGAGAGAGAGAGAGGGGAGAGAGGACAGAGAGAGAGGGGAGAGAGAGGAGAGAGAGAGAGGGGAGAGAGAGAGGGGAGAGGACAGAGAGAGGAGAGAGAGGACATAGAGAGAGGACAGAGAGAGGAGAGAGAGGGGGGAGAGAGGACAGAGAGAGGAGAGAGAGGAGAGAGAGAGAGGGGAGAGAGGACAGAGAGAGAGGAGAGAAAGAGAGGAGAGAGAGAGAGGGGGGAGAGAGGACAGAAAGAGAGGACGGAGAGAGTGGGGAGAGAGAGGGGGGAGAGAGGAGAAAGAGAGGGGAGAGAGGACAGAGAGAGAGGGGAGAGAGAGGAGAAAGAGAGAGGACAGAGAGAGGGGGGAGAGAGGACAGAAAGAGAGGACGGAAAGAGAGTGGGGAGAGAGAGGGGGGAGAGAGAGGAGAAAGAGAGGGGAGAGAGGGGAGAGAGGGGAGAGAGGACAGAGAGAGAGGAGAGAGAGAGGGTAGAGAGGACAGAGAGAGAGGGGAGAGAGAGGACAGAGAGAGAGGGGAGAGAGAGGACAGAGAGAGAGGGGAGAGAGAGGACAGAGAGAGGGGAGAGAGAGGAGAGAAGAGAGAGATTTTATGTACGTTGGAAATAGATGGCATATTATCCAATAGGAGTGTGTGTGTGGTACCTCGTCCCACTCCAGAAGGTAGTTTGTGATTTTGGATCCGTTGTCGACTGGAGGCTGGCGAGAGAAGAGAAGAATAAGTTGGAGTGTCTGGAGTGTGTGTGTGTGCGTGTGTGCGTGTGTGTGTGCGCGTGTGTGTGTGTACATGATGAGGAGAGGAGGATGAACTGGGGCTGTCACAGAGAGGAAATGGCCTGTGTGTTTTCATTAGTGTGACCTCATATCCTGTCTGAGTGAGTGATGTCACTCTCCACGCAGCCCTTACGCTGTGACAGAACCCAAGACAGAAAATCACTGACAGATCTATCTATATAGAGGTGAGGATGAGAGTGCAATCTATCCTGACCAACCCCCTTTCAGAATGACATGGAGAAGGACTGGACAGCGATGTCATAAAACACCAGGAAGCAGATCTTCCCTGAGAGCAAAATAGAACCCAGATTCATGCCCTCGTCCCTGAAGTGTGCACTCATTCACTCCCCTGTCTCTGAAGTGTGCACTCATTCACTCCCCTGATGGATCTAAAATAGACTGGATGGGAGGGAATGAGTGGACACTTTTGGTACAAGAGTAAACAATCGGAACACCCAATGAAAGGAACTAAAAGTGTGTGTACCTTCCACTGCAGTGTGAGGGTGCTCTTGGTGCGGTGAGATAGTTTGGGGGGGAAGGGCAGGTCGGGGGGGCAGGTGTGTGTTGTGAACGACCCCGTCTCCGAACACACACCCCTCAAGTTAGAGTTACACACCGCGCTGACTCTGAAACACACACACACAAAACATCAATAATCACATTTATTAACACAATAGCAAAGAAGTGGTGAAAAAGTGTGTGTGTTCTTACCGTACGTGGTAGTCTGAAGCTGGCCTCAGGTCTTTTAGATGACACTCCAACTCCTCTCCACTACACACACACACACACACACACACACACACACACACACACACACACACACACACACACACACACACACACACACACACACACACACACACAAATGTAATTTGCACTTGAGATGAAAGTGAGATGTTTATGTTTCCGTCAGGTGTTCTTCCAAAGTCTGGAACATTCATACACACCTGCTAGTCAGGATCAGAGATAGGTGTGTTTTACCTGCTAGTCAGGATCAGAGATAGGTGTGTTTTACCTGCTAGTCAGGATCAGAGATAGATGTGTTTTACCTGCTAGTCAGGATCAGAGATAGGTGTGTTTTACCTGCTAGTCAGGATCAGAGATAGGTGTGTTTTACCTGCTAGTCAGGATCAGAGATAGGTGTGTTTTACCTGCTAGTCAGGATCAGAGATAGGTGTGTTTTACCTGCTAGTCAGGATCAGAGATAGGTGTGTTTTACCTGCTAGTCAGGATCAGAGATAGGTGTGTTTTACCTGCTAGTCAGGATCAGAGATAGGTGTGTTTTACCTGCTAGTCAGGATCAGAGATAGGTGTGTTCTACCTGCTAGTCAGGATCAGAGATAGATGTGTTTTACCTGCTAGTCAGGATCAGAGATAGGTGTGTTTTACCTGCTAGACAGGATCAGAGATAGGTGTGTTTTACCTGCTAGTCAGGATCAGAGATAGGTGTGTTTTACCTGCTAGTCAGGATCAGAGATAGGTGTGTTTTACCTGCTAGTCAGGATCAGAGATAGGTGTGTTTTACCTGCTAGTCAGGATCAGAGATAGGTGTGTTTTACCTGCTAGTCAGGATCAGAGATAGATGTGTTTTACCTGCTAGTCAGGATCAGAGATAGGTGTGTTTTACCTGCTAGTCAGGATCAGAGATAGGTGTGTTTTACCTGCTAGTCAGGATCAGAGATAGGTGTGTTTTACCTGCTAGTCAGGATCAGAGATAGGTGTGTTTTACCTGCTAGTCAGGATCAGAGATAGGTGTGTTTTACCTGCTAGTCAGGATCAGAGATAGGTGTGTTTTACCTGCTAGACAGGATCAGAGATAGGTGTGTTTTACCTGCTAGTCAGGATCAGAGATAGGTGTGTTTTACCTGCTGGACAGGATCAGAGATAGGTGTGTTTTACCTGATAGTCAGGATCAGATAGGTGTGCTTTACCTGCTAGTCAGGATCAGAGATAGGTGTGTTTTACCTACTAGTCAGGATCAGAGATAGGTGTGTTTTACCTGCTAGTCAGGATCAGAGATAGGTGTGTTTTACCTGCTAGTCAGGATCAGAGATAGGTGTGTTTTACCTGCTAGACAGGATCAGAGATAGGTGTGTTTTACCTGCTAGTCAGGATCAGAGATAGGTGTGTTTTACCTGCTAGTCAGGTTCAGAGTTAGGTGTGTTTTACCTGCTAGTCAGGATCAGAGATAGGTGTGTTCTACCTGCTAGTCAGGATCAGAGATAGGTGTGTTTTACCTGCTAGTCAGGATCAGAGATAGGTGTGTTTTACCTGCTAGTCAGGATCAGAGATAGGTGTGTTCTACCTGCTAGTCAGGATCAGAGATAGGTGTGTTTTACCTGCTAGTCAGGATCAGAGATAGGTGTGTTTTACCTGCTAGTCAGGATCAGAGATAGGTGTGTTTTACCTGCTAGTCAGGATCAGAGATAGGTGTGTTTTACCTGCTAGTCAGGATCAGAGATAGGTGTGTTCTACCTGCTAGTCGGGATCAGAGATAGGTGTGTTTTACCTGCTAGTCAGGATCAGAGATAGGTGTGTTTTACCTGCTAGTCAGGATCAGAGATAGGTGTGTTTTACCTGCTAGTCAGGATCAGAGATAGGTGTGTTTTACCTGCTAGTCAGGATCAGAGATAGGTGTGTTTTACCTGCTAGACAGGATCAGAGATAGGTGTGTTTTACCTGATAGTCAGGATCAGATAGGTGTGCTTTACCTGCTAGTCAGGATCAGAGATAGGTGTGTTTTACCTACTAGTCAGGATCAGAGATAGGTGTGTTTTACCTGCTAGTCAGGATCAGAGATAGGTGTGTTTTACCTGCTAGTCAGGATCAGAGATAGGTGTGTTTTACCTGCTAGACAGGATCAGAGATAGGTGTGTTTTACCTGCTAGTCAGGATCAGAGATAGGTGTGTTTTACCTGCTAGTCAGGTTCAGAGTTAGGTGTGTTTTACCTGCTAGTCAGGATCAGAGATAGGTGTGTTCTACCTGCTAGTCAGGATCAGAGATAGGTGTGTTTTACCTGCTAGTCAGGATCAGAGATAGGTGTGTTTTACCTGCTAGTCAGGATCAGAGATAGGTGTGTTCTACCTGCTAGTCAGGATCAGAGATAGGTGTGTTTTACCTGCTAGTCAGGATCAGAGATAGGTGTGTTTTACCTGCTAGACAGGATCAGAGATAGGTGTGTTTTACCTGCTAGTCAGGATCAGAGATAGGTGTGTTTTACCTGCTAGTCAGGATCAGAGATAGGTGTGTTTTACCTGCTAGTCAGGATCAGAGATAGGTGTGTTTTACCTGCTAGTCAGGATCAGAGATAGGTGTGTTTTACCTGCTAGTCAGGATCAGAGATAGGTGTGTTTTACCTGCTAGTCAGGATCAGAGATAGGTGTGTTTTACCTGCTAGTCAGGATCAGAGATAGGTGTGTTTTACCTGCTAGTCAGGATCAGAGATAGGTGTGTTTTACCTGCTAGTCAGGATCAGAGATAGGTGTGTTCTACCTGCTAGTCAGGATCAGAGATAGATGTGTTTTACCTGCTAGTCAGGATCAGAGATAGGTGTGTTTTACCTGCTAGACAGGATCAGAGATAGGTGTGTTTTACCTGCTAGTCAGGATCAGAGATAGGTGTGTTTTACCTGCTAGTCAGGATCAGAGATAGGTGTGTTTTACCTGCTAGTCAGGATCAGAGATAGGTGTGTTTTACCTGCTAGTCAGGATCAGAGATAGGTGTGTTTTACCTGCTAGTCAGGATCAGAGATAGATGTGTTTTACCTGCTAGTCAGGATCAGAGATAGGTGTGTTTTACCTGCTAGTCAGGATCAGAGATAGGTGTGTTTTACCTGCTAGTCAGGATCAGAGATAGGTGTGTTTTACCTGCTAGTCAGGATCAGAGATAGGTGTGTTTTACCTGCTAGTCAGGATCAGAGATAGGTGTGTTTTACCTGCTAGTCAGGATCAGAGATAGGTGTGTTTTACCTGCTAGACAGGATCAGAGATAGGTGTGTTTTACCTGCTAGTCAGGATCAGAGATAGGTGTGTTTTACCTGCTGGACAGGATCAGAGATAGGTGTGTTTTACCTGATAGTCAGGATCAGATAGGTGTGCTTTACCTGCTAGTCAGGATCAGAGATAGGTGTGTTTTACCTACTAGTCAGGATCAGAGATAGGTGTGTTTTACCTGCTAGTCAGGATCAGAGATAGGTGTGTTTTACCTGCTAGTCAGGATCAGAGATAGGTGTGTTTTACCTGCTAGACAGGATCAGAGATAGGTGTGTTTTACCTGCTAGTCAGGATCAGAGATAGGTGTGTTTTACCTGCTAGTCAGGTTCAGAGTTAGGTGTGTTTTACCTGCTAGTCAGGATCAGAGATAGGTGTGTTCTACCTGCTAGTCAGGATCAGAGATAGGTGTGTTTTACCTGCTAGTCAGGATCAGAGATAGGTGTGTTTTACCTGCTAGTCAGGATCAGAGATAGGTGTGTTCTACCTGCTAGTCAGGATCAGAGATAGGTGTGTTTTACCTGCTAGTCAGGATCAGAGATAGGTGTGTTTTACCTGCTAGTCAGGATCAGAGATAGGTGTGTTTTACCTGCTAGTCAGGATCAGAGATAGGTGTGTTTTACCTGCTAGTCAGGATCAGAGATAGGTGTGTTCTACCTGCTAGTCGGGATCAGAGATAGGTGTGTTTTACCTGCTAGTCAGGATCAGAGATAGGTGTGTTTTACCTGCTAGTCAGGATCAGAGATAGGTGTGTTTTACCTGCTAGTCAGGATCAGAGATAGGTGTGTTTTACCTGCTAGTCAGGATCAGAGATAGGTGTGTTTTACCTGCTAGACAGGATCAGAGATAGGTGTGTTTTACCTGATAGTCAGGATCAGATAGGTGTGCTTTACCTGCTAGTCAGGATCAGAGATAGGTGTGTTTTACCTACTAGTCAGGATCAGAGATAGGTGTGTTTTACCTGCTAGTCAGGATCAGAGATAGGTGTGTTTTACCTGCTAGTCAGGATCAGAGATAGGTGTGTTTTACCTGCTAGACAGGATCAGAGATAGGTGTGTTTTACCTGCTAGTCAGGATCAGAGATAGGTGTGTTTTACCTGCTAGTCAGGTTCAGAGTTAGGTGTGTTTTACCTGCTAGTCAGGATCAGAGATAGGTGTGTTCTACCTGCTAGTCAGGATCAGAGATAGGTGTGTTTTACCTGCTAGTCAGGATCAGAGATAGGTGTGTTTTACCTGCTAGACAGGATCAGAGATAGGTGTGTTTTACCTGCTAGTCAGGATCAGAGATAGGTGTGTTTTACCTGCTGGACAGGATCAGAGATAGGTGTGTTTTACCTGATAGTCAGGATCAGATAGGTGTGCTTTACCTGCTAGTCAGGATCAGAGATAGGTGTGTTTTACCTACTAGTCAGGATCAGAGATAGGTGTGTTTTACCTGCTAGTCAGGATCAGAGATAGGTGTGTTTTACCTGCTAGTCAGGATCAGAGATAGGTGTGTTTTACCTGCTAGACAGGATCAGAGATAGGTGTGTTTTACCTGCTAGTCAGGATCAGAGATAGGTGTGTTTTACCTGCTAGTCAGGTTCAGAGTTAGGTGTGTTTTACCTGCTAGTCAGGATCAGAGATAGGTGTGTTCTACCTGCTAGTCAGGATCAGAGATAGGTGTGTTTTACCTGCTAGTCAGGATCAGAGATAGGTGTGTTTTACCTGCTAGTCAGGATCAGAGATAGGTGTGTTCTACCTGCTAGTCAGGATCAGAGATAGGTGTGTTTTACCTGCTAGTCAGGATCAGAGATAGGTGTGTTTTACCTGCTAGTCAGGATCAGAGATAGGTGTGTTTTACCTGCTAGTCAGGATCAGAGATAGGTGTGTTTTACCTGCTAGTCAGGATCAGAGATAGGTGTGTTCTACCTGCTAGTCGGGATCAGAGATAGGTGTGTTTTACCTGCTAGTCAGGATCAGAGATAGGTGTGTTTTACCTGCTAGTCAGGATCAGAGATAGGTGTGTTTTACCTGCTAGTCAGGATCAGAGATAGGTGTGTTTTACCTGCTAGTCAGGATCAGAGATAGGTGTGTTTTACCTGCTAGACAGGATCAGAGATAGGTGTGTTTTACCTGATAGTCAGGATCAGATAGGTGTGCTTTACCTGCTAGTCAGGATCAGAGATAGGTGTGTTTTACCTACTAGTCAGGATCAGAGATAGGTGTGTTTTACCTGCTAGTCAGGATCAGAGATAGGTGTGTTTTACCTGCTAGTCAGGATCAGAGATAGGTGTGTTTTACCTGCTAGACAGGATCAGAGATAGGTGTGTTTTACCTGCTAGTCAGGATCAGAGATAGGTGTGTTTTACCTGCTAGTCAGGTTCAGAGTTAGGTGTGTTTTACCTGCTAGTCAGGATCAGAGATAGGTGTGTTCTACCTGCTAGTCAGGATCAGAGATAGGTGTGTTTTACCTGCTAGTCAGGATCAGAGATAGGTGTGTTTTACCTGCTAGTCAGGATCAGAGATAGGTGTGTTCTACCTGCTAGTCAGGATCAGAGATAGGTGTGTTTTACCTGCTAGTCAGGATCAGAGATAGGTGTGTTTTACCTGCTAGTCAGGATCAGAGATAGGTGTGTTTTACCTGCTAGTCAGGATCAGAGATAGGTGTGTTTTACCTGCTAGTCAGGATCAGAGATAGGTGTGTTCTACCTGCTAGTCGGGATCAGAGATAGGTGTGTTTTACCTGCTAGTCAGGATCAGAGATAGGTGTGTTTTACCTGCTAGTCAGGATCAGAGATAGGTGTGTTTTACCTGCTAGTCAGGATCAGAGATAGGTGTGTTTTACCTGCTAGACAGGATCAGAGATAGGTGTGTTTTACCTGCTAGACAGGATCAGAGATAGGTGTGTTTTACCTGCTAGTCGGGATCAGAGATAGGTGTGTTTTACCTGCTAGACAGGATCAGAGATAGGTGTGTTTTACCTGCTAGACAGGATCAGAGATAGGTGTGTTTTACCTGCTAGACAGGATCAGAGATAGGTGTGTTTTACCTGCTAGTCAGGATCAGAGATAGGTGTGTTTTACCTGCTAGATAGGATCAGAGATAGGTGTGTTTTACCTGCTAGCCAGGATCAGAGATAGGTGTGTTTTACCTGTTAGTCAGGATCAGATATATGGGTGTTCTAACTGCTAGTCAGGATCAGAGATAGGTGTGTTTTACCTGCTAGTCAGGATCAGAGATAGGTGTGTTCTACCTGCTAGTCAGGATCAGAGATAGGTGTGTTCTACCTGCTAGTCAGGATCAGATATAGGTGTGTTCTACCTGCTAGTCAGGATCAGATATAGGTGTGTTGTACCTGCTAGTCGGGATCAGAGATAGGTGTGTTTTACCTGTTAGTCAGGATCAGAGATAGGTGTGTTTTACCTGCTAGTCAGGATCAGAGATAGGTGTGTTCTACCTGTATATAAGTCTGTATTTGCCGTCCCGTCCCTTGTCGGACAGAGAGACCTCGTAGGTAAGAGACTGGCTGTTGCTGA
This sequence comes from Oncorhynchus clarkii lewisi, assembly GCF_045791955.1. Lineage (NCBI taxonomy): Eukaryota > Metazoa > Chordata > Actinopteri > Salmoniformes > Salmonidae > Oncorhynchus > Oncorhynchus clarkii. The sequence continues at coordinate 15,450,098 of NC_092153.1, read as the reverse complement.
ACCGGTTCACCAGCCCGACCGGGGGAGCCCAGGACAACCTAGCACCCCGCGCGTGCACGTTGGACACCTGGAACACCACACACACGTTAGATAACACACACACACAAAGTTCCTATCAGTTTATGTTCCAGTTCATCCACGTCACGGATGCTGGGTCGGTGAAATGACAGTCTGAGTAGAAGAAACATTTACCCATACCCTTTCTGCCCTGGGGACAAACCACATCCACTGAATACCCTTTCTGCCCTGGGGACAAACCACATCCACTGAATACCCTTTCTGCCCTGGGGACAAACCACATCCACTGAATACCCTTTCTGCCCTGGGGACAAACCACATCCACTGAATACCCTTTCTGCCCTGGGGACAAACTACATCCACTGAATACCCTTTCTGCCCTGGGGACAAACCACATCCACTGAATACCCTTTCTGCCCTGGGTACAAACCACATCCACTGAATACCCTTTCTGCCCTGGGGACAAACCACATCCACTGAATACCCTTTCTGCCCTGGGGACAAACCACATCCACTGAATACCCTTTCTGCCCTGGGGACAAACCACATCCAATGAATACCCTTTCTGCCCTGGGGACAAACCACATCCACTGAATACCCTGTCTGCCCTGGGGACAAACCACATCCACTGAATACCCTTTCTGCCCTAGGGACAAACCACATCCACTGAATACCCTTTCTGCCCTGGGGACAAACCACATTCACTGAATACCCTTTCTGCCCTGGGGACAAACCACATCCACTGAATACCCTTTCTGCCCTGGGGACAAACCACATCCACTGAATACCCTTTCTGCCCTGGGGACAAACCACATCCACTGAACACCCTTTCTGCCCTGGGGACAAACCACATCCACTGAATACCCTTTCTGCCCTGGGGACAAACCACATCCACTGAATACCCTTTCTGCCCTGGGGACAAACCACATCCACTGAATACCCTTTCTGCCCTGGGGACAAACCACATCCACTGAATACCCTTTCTGCCCTAGGGACAAACCACATCCACTGAATACCCTTTCTGCCCTGGGGACAAACCACATCCACTGAATACCCTGTCTGCCCTGGGGACAAACCACATCCACTGAACACCCTGTCTGCCCTGGGGACAAACCACATCCACTGAACACCCTGTCTGCCCTGGGGACAAACCACATCCACTGAATACCCTTTCTGCCCTGGGGACAAACCACATCCACTGAACACCCTGTCTGCCCTGGGGACAAACCACATCCACTGAACACCCTGTCTGCCCTGGGGACAAACCACATCCACTGAATACCCTGTCTGTCCTGGGGACAAACCACATCCACTGAATACCCTGTCTGCCCTGGGGACAAACCACATCCACGGAATACCCTGTCTGCCCTGGGGACAAACCACATCCACTGAATACCCTGTCTGCCCTGGGGACAAACCACATCCACTGAATACCCTTTCTGCCCTGGGGACAAACCACATCCACTGAACACTCTGTCTGCCCTGGGGACAAACCACATCCACTGAACACCCTGTCTGCCCTGGGGACAAACCACATCCACTGAATACCCTTTCTGCCCTGGGGACAAACTACATCCACTGAATACCCTTTCTGCCCTGGGGACAAACCACATCCACTGAACACCCTGTCTGCCCTGGGGACAAACCACATCCACTGAATACCCTTTCTGCCCTGGGGACAAACCACATCCACTGAATACCCTTTCTGCCCTGGGGACAAACCACATCCACTGAATACCCTTTCTGCCCTGGGGACAAACCACATCCACTGAATACCCTTTCTTCCCTGGGGACAAACCACATCCACTGAATACCCTGTCTGCCCTGGGGACAAACCCCATCCACGGAATACCCTGTCTGCCCTGGGGACAAACCACATCCACTGAATACCCTGTCTGCCCTGGGGACAAACCACATCCACGGAATACCCTGTCTGCCCTGGGGACAAACCACATCCACTGAATACCCTGTCTGCCCTGGGGACAAACCACATCCACTGAATACCCTTTCTGCCCTGGGGACAAACCACATCCACTGAATACCCTGTCTGCCCTGGGGACAAACCACATCCACTGAATACCCTGTCTGCCCTGGGGACAAACCACATCCACTGAATACCCTGTCTGCCCTGGGGACAAACCACATCCACTGAATACCCTTTCTGCCCTGGGGACAAACCACATCCACTGAATACCCTTTCTGCCCTGGGGACAAACCACATCCACTGAATACCCTGTCTGCCCTGGGGACAAACCACATCCACGGAATACCCTGTCTGCCCTGGGGACAAACCACATCCACTGAATACCCTGTCTGCCCTGGGGACAAACCACATCCACGGAATACCCTGTCTGCCCTGGGGACAAACCACATCCACTGAATACCCTTTCTGCCCTGGGGACAAACCACATCCACTGAATACCCTGTCTGCCCTGGGGACAAACCACATCCACTGAATACCCTGTCTGCCCTGGGGACAAACCACATCCACTGAATACCCTTTCTGCACTGAGGACAAACCACATCCACGGAATACCCTGTCTGCCCTGGGGACAAACCACATCCACTGAATACCCTGTCTGCCCTGGGGACAAACCACATCCACTGAATACCCTTTCTGCCCTGAGGACAAACCACATCCACGGAATACCCTGTCTGCCCTGGGGACAAACCACATCCACTGAATACCCTTTCTGCCCTGGGGACAAACCACATCCACTGAATACCCTTTCTGCCCTGGGGACAAACCACATCCACTGAATACCCTTTCTGCCCTGGGGACAAACCACATCCACTGAATACCCTGTCTGCCCTGGGAACAAACCACATCCACGGAATACCCTGTCTGCCCTGGGGACAAACCACATCCACTGAATACCCTGTCTGCCCTGGGGACAAACCACATCCACGGAATACCCTGTCTGCCCTGGGGACAAACCACATCCACTGAATACCCTGTCTGCCCTGGGGACAAACCACATCCACTGAATACCCTTTCTGCCCTGGGGACCCTTTCTGCCCTGGGGACAAACCACATCCACTGAATACCCTGTCTGCCCTGGGGACAAACCACATCCACTGAATACCCTTTCTGCCCTGGGGACAAACCACATCCACTGAATACCCTGTCTGCCCTGGGGACAAACCACATCCACTGAATACCCTTTCTGCCCTGGGGACAAACCACATCCACTGAATACCCTTTCTGCCCTGGGGACAAACCACATCCACTGAATACCCTGTCTGCCCTGGGGACAAACCACATCCACGGAATACCCTGTCTGCCCTGGGGACAAACCACATCCACTGAATACCCTGTCTGCCCTGGGGACAAACCACATCCACGGAATACCCTGTCTGCCCTGGGGACAAACCACATCCACTGAATACCCTTTCTGCCCTGGGGACAAACCACATCCACTGAATACCCTGTCTGCCCTGGGGACAAACCACATCCACTGAATACCCTGTCTGCCCTGGGGACAAACCACATCCACTGAATACCCTTTCTGCCCTGAGGACAAACCACATCCACGGAATACCCTGTCTGCCCTGGGGACAAACCACATCCACTGAATACCCTGTCTGCCCTGGGGACAAACCACATCCACTGAATACCCTTTCTGCCCTGAGGACAAACCACATCCAAGGAATACCCTGTCTGCCCTGGGGACAAACCACATCCACTGAATACCCTGTCTGCCCTGGGGACAAACCACATCCACTGAATACCCTGTCTGCCCTGGGGACAAAACACATCCACTGAATACCCTGTCTGCCCTGGGGACAAACCACATCCCAGAGACACACACTGAAGACTGTCTCATATGACCTCTCCCTCTAGAAGACTCTAGAAGACAAGCTGACAGTCTCTCTCTCTCTCTCTCTCTCATACTTCTAGTGTGTTCCTTATGAATACTGTACAGAAGATCCATTAGAGTCCTGTGTAGGGTTGCAAAGGGAGGGAAACTTTTATGGGTTACTGGATTTGATGTAATCTATCACAAGACATCTAGTGGCCATTTTGGGTACCTCTGCCCCTCTATGTAAAATAAAAATAATTCAATAAGATGATTTTAAAATGTTAAAAATAGAATGACAAAGCTGTGAAACATTATCCTAAATATAAACAATCAACTTATTGAATACCATTGGTGTTTAATATGAGGGTTTCAGCATGAAATAACCTTTATATATTTGTTAACACACTTTCATTTATTTTCTATGTTAAAATGTGTTTTTGTCAATGTTTTTGCATTAAACTGATGGCAGTTGTGAACGCGGTCTATAGTTGGAAGAGTTGCAGAGGAAGTAGAAAATAATGCCAATGTTGATTAGATGCTTTTTAAAATGAATGAAGCTATTTTCTCTTGAACGATATGGTCTATACACTAGAAATTCATGGATAATACAGATATAACAAATGAATACTATATACGAAGAATTTAAAAAAAAGTTATTCAAGTATAAATGACCAAAGTTTCGATAGATTGCCATAGATTTTCTGTTAATTACCAAAATTACTGAAGATTCTGGTAACTTTGGTAAATTACCGGTAGTGTTGTGGCCCTAGTTCTGTGTGATGAGGTGGTACAATACTGCCCCTGTGTGGTCAGGTTGGGGACTGCAGGTGTTCTGGGCTCCAAAGGACATACTGCTCTGGGAGGAAGAAGCCTTTAGGTACAGATGTCCTTGTCTGCGAGTGTGTGTGTGTGAGTGTGTGTGTGTCTGCGTGTGGGTATGTTTGTGTGACTGACCTGTGGTTTGTCGATGGCGGAGAGCACTTCCTGAACTCTCTTTGCCTCCGAGTCGTGATCTGAGGTGAGAGAACAGAAACAACATTACCACTAACTAGTGTGTTTCTGTCCTTGTGTGAGAGGGTGTTATTACAGCTAAGCACCACCAGAGGGCAGGCTGAGCTGTGTCATATACAGTAGGTACAGTATGTACAGACCCCAACCTGGATTACTGCCTAGGTCTGCCCTCTGTTCTGTTGTCTGCTCATAAAACAGGGTTCCAGTAACACACACACACACACACACACACACACACACACACACACACACACACACACACACACACACACGTCCAGTGGCAGAGCATGTCTAGGGGTGATTTAGGAGTGGGTCGGGGTTAGCGCTGGGGTGTGTGTGTGTGTGTTTAATGGAAGTTTTTCCCCAGAGTGTGTGTGTGTGTGTGTGTGTGTGTGTGTGTGTGTGTGTGTGTGTGTGTGTGTGTGTGTGTGTGTGTGTGTGTAATCCCTATACCAGAATTGCTTCAGACAGGAGCAGAGCTGCTTTCTCCATCAGAGCAGAGTTCACTAAATCACCCAGAAATGGTTTGTGTTTCAGAGAGAGAAAGAGAGTCAGTAGCATCAGGTTAAATCTCTCCTGACCACATCTGTCTCTGTTTGTCTGGATGTGTTTGTTTGATTACAGAGGACAGAGACAAAGAACGACAGAGCAACAGAGGACCAGAGGAAGAGAGGGATGGTGAGGGGGAAGGGAGAAGAGACAGTGGTCTGAGCCAAAGCTGAGTAAGACTTGGAAAGAGTGGGACTTGGGACCTTGAGTAAGAGTGGGACTTGGGACCCTGAGTAAGAGTGGGACTTGGGACCCTGAGTAAGAGTGGGACTTGGAAAAAGAAAGAAAGAGGAGAGAGGAAACACACATGCAGAGGAGAGAAGGAGAGGAGAGAAGGAGAGGAGAGAAGGAGAGGAGAGAGGGATTAGAACACAGAAGAGGGGCGGAGGATAAGAAGGGACATGTATCAGGATGGAGAGAAAAGTGAGGAAAGCAGAGAGGAGGTTTGTGAGGGGTCATCTTCAGTAGGCCAGTAGGTGCTGGCCTACTGAGCAGCAAGGGGAACTGGCCCTCCCTACCTTCAGGCTCTGCTCAAACCCTTCATCCCAACCCAAGGCCTCCATTCCTCCCCCTCTGGTCTCTTGGCCCAACCACCACTAGAATAAAATAAAGGCCCTTTGGTTTTCCCCACTAGCGCTGATTTTGCTGATAGATACTATGTTGAGGGAAACTGTACTTACTATCGAGATGTGTCGTTGTCTCACCCACTTATCTTAAGATGAATGCACTAATTGCAAGTCGCTCTGGATAAGAGCTAAATGACTAAAATGGCAAATGTAAGAGGAGCGTAGGGTGATTACACAATCACTGTGTTCCAGTTCTGTGACATCATCAGCAGGCGCAGCAGATGCATGGGGGAGGGGCTTGTCAGACTGTGTGAATATATCGAAGTGTGTCTGTGTGTATTAAAAAACAGACTTTTAGAAACTAGAAACAACGATCTGAAGGAACGGAGGAGAGAGGGAGATACAGAGACAAAGAAAGAGAGGCACAGAGCCATGAAAAAGTATTTGTCCCCTTTCTGATTTTAAACATATTTTTTATATTGAATGTCATCAGATCGTCAACCAAAAGCTAATATTAGATAAAGGGAACCTGAGTTTACAAATAACAACAACAACAAAAAGATACTTACTTTATTTATTTAATTAACAAAAGTTATGCAACGACCAATTCTCCAGTGTGAAAACGTCATTTCCCCCTCACACTCAATAAGGGGTTGTACCACCTTCAGCAGCGATGACTGCAACCAAACCCTTCCTGTAGTTGTCTCTCACGTCGCTCTGGAGGAATTGTGTCCCACTCTTACATGCAGAACTGCTTAAACTGCTTGTTTCAAATCCTGCCACAACATCTCGATTGGGATCATTAGGTCTGGACTTTGACTGGTCCATTCCAAAACTTCAAATTTGTTGCTTTTTAGCCATTTTCATGTAGACTTGATTGTGTGTTTTGGATCATTGTCTTGCTGCATGACCCAGCTGCGGGTCATTGGCTTCAGCTCACAGACGGATGACCTGACATTCTCCTGTAGAATTCTCCTGCAGAACCTTTTGGACAACATGGGTCCCATTATGCCTGGCGAAAACCAAACACTGCATTCCACAGTAAGAACCTCACACCAACGGTGAAGCATGGTGGTGTTAGTGTGATGGTTTGGGGATGCTTTGCTGCCGCAGGACCTGGACAACTTGCCTTAATAGAAGGAACCATTAATTCTGCTCTGTATCAGAGAATTCTACAGGAGAATGTCAGGCCATCTGTCTGTGAGCGGAAGCTGAAGAACAGCTGGGTCATGCAGCAAGACAATGATCCAAAACACACAATCAAGTCTACATGAAAATGGCTAAAAAGCAACAAATGTATAGTTTTAGAATGGCCTAACGAGCAGTTCAAGCTTTAAAACCCACAAATGTTGCTCCGTTACAGTTACTGCATGGAAGAGTGGGCCAAAATTCCTCCACAGAAACGTGATAGGATGGTGTCATTGCTGCCAAAGGTGGCACAACCAGTTATTGAGTGTGGGACGGAAATTACTTTTTCACACAGGGGAATTGGGTGTTGCATAACTTTGTTTATGAAATAAATCAAATAAGTATGTATTTGTCTGGTTTTGGTTGAAGATCTGATATCATTCAGTATCAAAAATATATATTTTTTAAAGGGGGCAAATACTATTTAACGGCACTGTAGAGATAGAGGGAGAGATGTCTGAGGTGCCAAGAGACACAGGAATTCTGCCGCTCTTCATAGAAGGCAACAGTGTGTGTGTGTGTGTGTGTGTGTGTGTGTGTGTGTGTGTGTGTGTGTGTGTGTGTGTTGGCTGAAGCGTTGGAAACTCTGAGATGGTAGAAGTACAGTTTCAACCCAGTCGACCAAGGTAATGTGTTAATATCACTGTTCTTAAGATCATGTAAATCAGATGGTAATGGAGGTCTGATGATATGCAGCTCTGGCTCTGCACTAGCCAACATTGTGCAGATGTGTGTAAGAGAGACTTGTAAGAACAAGACTGAGTCAGACTGGACTTGTACTCCTTGAACCAGCTGACACAGTGGACCAGCTGATACAGAGCAGGCCCTTATTTGGGAGAGGGTACACACTTACGGAGAGTCACTATGACAACGTGGTTTATTTTAAATGGCTTGAGTCATTCTAAGGTCAGGGGTCAGATGTGTTAACGAACTAAACAAGCACTTACAGCTCTCTCTCTCTGTGTGTCTGGGGATGACATCATCTTACATCAAAGGCTTTTGTTTTAAATGTGTCAGGAGTCGTCTATTTTCTCTCCTCGGAATACCAAGTCGGAATACCAAGTCGGAATACCAAGTCGGGAACTTGGACATGTTTCTAGGGCTCCAACTTTCTGATCTGAAGACTACTGACGTCATCTTGAAAGCACCACTAGAATCACAGAAAGGTGCTGCAGTTATGATGACGTAGAACCAACATGGCGGACAAAGGCACATCTGTTTCAGTTGAAATCTAAGCTCTACTGAGAAACTGCAACGCTGGCATTGATCCACCATGGGACATCAGTTTCCTGAAATCACTGTTCTCTACAGAGAAACTGCGCCGCTGACGTAGATCCATCATGGAGGACAGAGGCACATCTGATTGTGTTTAGAGCGGCTCAGTTCTAAGGACGAGCGGTGGGCTTTACTGACTGTCTTGACTGACTGGTAGCCAAGCACATTACTGGGATATAGTACATTAGCCAATAGACACACAAACACACACGTCCAGGAGGGCACAGAGCAAAGTATACAGCGTGGGTGTGTGTTTGTGTGTGAGTGTGAACCCTGTCTGGTGTTCCAGACAGTGTGTGTGTGTGTGTGTGTGTGTGTGTGTGTGTGTGTGTGTGTGTGTGTGTGTGAGATACTCATGGTTGAAAGCAGAGGGCCAAGCAGTAGATTAGACGGATGGAATGTTCTTTCTCTCAGTCCTTTTTATATCTCTCTGTCTCTCATCCCCCTCTCACTCTCTCTACCATCTCTCTCTCTCCCTCTGTCTCTCATCCCCCTCTCACTCTCTCTCCCTCTGTCTCTCATCCCCCTCTCACTCTCTCTACCATCTCTCTCTCCACTCAGTCTACCTCCAAGCTTTTCATTCGCTCTCATATTCTCTGTTCTCACTTTTAATTCCCCTGTCCCTCTATCATACTTTTCTCCCTCTCTCTCTCTTTCTCCCTCTCTCATGCTCTGATTGTTTTAGAGGAAGCCCAGTCACGGGGTGTCAGTGTGTGTGTGTTGTAGCTGAGTCAGCCTGATCTCCAGTCCAGAACTGAGACCCTGCCAGACCATCAGAAAGACACAGATACTAGTCATACACTGACATGTACTGTACGTGTGTGTGTGTGTGTGTGTGTGTGTGTGTGTGTGTGTAGATACTGAGTTGATCAAAGCTCATCAGGCTCTCTCTCTTTACATGATGTCACCACCCAGCCCAACAAACCCCCCCTTACACCTGGCCTCAATGGAACATTCCCCTGACCCCGGACTGTACAGCCGGGCTGGTCTAAAGCTGAAATGGGGGTCTGAGAGGTGGGTTGGTATCTTTCTTTGGGATTAACTCTGGTGTCTCTCAGCAGGCCTGTCTGTCACCACCTCTGCACACAGGCCAGAGAGATAGAGATGTGTGTGTTTGAAAGAGAGCTCAAAGGGTTCCTTCATGGAGAACAGGACTCAACAGATATGTACTGTACCTCACCCCTCTTCCCTCTCTCCCCTCACCTCCACTCCTCTCCTCTCCTCACTACCTCTCCTCTCTCCTATCCTGCCCACCCCTCCCCCCTCCCAGACAAGGCCAGTATTGTAGAGGGAGAAACCGATAGGTCTTGGGAAAAGACTCAGCTATGTGGTTACCTAGACAACCCCTTCTCTCCCCCCTCCCTCTCTCTCCACCTCTCCTCTCCACCTCAGTAAGACACCATTCATCCATTCATCTTTTCCTCTCTTTCATTGAGAAGAAAAGAGGGAGAGACATCTGAAGAGTATTCACTTATCTGTGTGTGTGCATGTGTGTGCGTGTGTTTACCTTGCGGTGATTGTGTGTGTGTGTCTGGCTCGTTGCTCCTTGGGCTGCTCCGTAGTTGTCGTCGTTCCGGCTTCTTCCCTCCTGGACTGTTAGCTCCGCCCATTGACCCCAACGACCCTAGCGAAGGGACGTGGCTCTTCCCGCTATAACCAATCAAATACAACCAAACTTTATTGACACAAACTGCATGGAAACACATGCTCTTAAAACAGAGTCAAATAGTTTGCGTGTGTTTTAGACAACCTCATCCTTCTATAGGAAAACAATGTCTGGTCAACGTCTGTAACTTGTCTATAGTGTCTCTCCTGTCTGCATTATGGCTATAGATTTCAGACTTGTAGATCAAGTTGATCACTAGTAAAACCAGTAACTAGTCTAAACTACTAACTAGTCTATAGCTAGTCTGTAACTTCTCTCTAATTATAAGGCTAGTCTCTCCACACTTGTAGAGAAAGAAACTAGTCTCTAAGCTCTAACTAGTATTGTATCTAGTGTTGAAGTAGTATTGTATCTAGTGTTGAAGTAGTATTGTATCTAGTGTTGAAGTAGTATTGTATCTAGTGTTTAAGTAGTATTGTATCTAGTGTTTAAGTAGTATTGTATCTAGTGTTGAAGTAGTATTGTATCTAGTGTTGAAGTAGTATTGTATCTAGTGTTGAAGTAGTATTGTATCTAGTGTTGAAGTAGTATTGTATCTAGTGTTGAAGTAGTATTGTATCTAGTGTTGAAGTTGTATTGTATCTAGTGTTGAAGTAGTATTGTATCTAGTGTTTAAGTAGTATTGTATCTAGTGTTGAAGTAGTATTGTATCTAGTGTTGAAGTAGTATTGTATCTAGTGTTGAAGTAGTATTGTATCTAGTGTTTAAGTAGTATTGTATCTAGTGTTGAAGTAGTATTGTATCTAGTGTTGAAGTAGTATTGTATCTAGTGTTTAAGTAGTATTGTATCTAGTGTTTAAGTAGTATTGTATCTAGTGTTTAAGTAGTATTGTATCTAGTGTTTAAGTGTTGAAGTAGTATTGTATCTAGTGTTGAAGTAGTATTGTATCTAGTGTTTAAGTGTTGAAGTAGTATTGTATCTAGTGTTGAAGTAGTATTGTATCTAGTGTTTAAGTGTTGAAGTAGTATTGTATCTAGTGTTGAAGTAGTATTGTATCTAGTGTTGAAGTAGTATTGTATCTAGTGTTTAAGTAGTATTGTATCTAGTGTTTAAGTAGTATTGTATCTAGTGTTTAAGTAGTATTGTATCTAGTGTTTAAGTTGTACTGTAAGTACAGTTTCTCACAGCAGGAAAATAATCCTGCAGCAACAGGAAATGTTGACACATTTTTCATTAGGGCAAATAAAGTCTGACATTTTAAAGTGAAAATGACAAACCATGAACACACGACAAGTTAGCATTTCTTGCTAGCGCAGGAAAATTCTCTGCGACAACAGAGGGCTCAAATGAAGATGGTGCATCTGTAGTCTCAAACTAGTTGAACCGGTCTCGAACACCAGGACTATTCACTGACCTGTATCCATTGTGGCTGGAGCCCAGAGACTTGTACAGGGAGGAGGGGGGAGAGTTGAGTCTGTTCTGTCGCTCCAGCTGTCTCTGCTCCTTCATCTTCTTAGGCTGGGGCTTGTTATAGCTCTCCTCTCTGCCAACGTAGCTGGACATGCCATACACTGGGATTATCTCTGGGAGACGGAGAGATGGAGGGGGTGAAGAGAGAGAGAGAGGGGGAGAGGGAATTGAGAGAAGGAAAGACGAGAGAGGGAGTTAGCTTTGTCATTTAGGTGTGTGTATATACACTGAGTGGACAAAAACATTAAGGACACCTGCTACAGACATAGACGGACCAGGTGAATCCAGGTGAAAGATATGATCCCTTATTGATGCAACTCAATACACCTAATGTATATATAAACTGTACCAGTCAAAAGTTTGGACACACCTACTCATTCCAGGATTTTTCTTTATTTTTTACTATTTTATACATTGTAGAATAATAGTGAAGACATCAACACTATGAAATAACACATATGGAATCATGTAGTAACCAAAACAGTGTTAAACAAATCAAAATAGATTTTAGATTCTTCAAAGTAGCCACACTAAGCCTTGATTACAGCTTTGCACACTCTTGGCATTCTCTCAACCAGCTTCATGAGGTAGTCACCTGGAATGCATTTCAATTAACAGGTGTGCCTTGTTAAATTTTAATTTGTGGAATTTCTTTCCTTCTTAATGCGTTTGAGCCAATCAGTTGTGTTGTGACAAGGTAGGGTTGGTACACAGAAGATATCCCTATTTGGTAAAAGACCAAGTCCATATTATGGCAAGAACAGCTCAAATAATCAAAGAGAAATGACAGTCCATCACTACTTTAAGACATGAAGGTCAGTCAATGTGGAACATTTCAAGAACTTTGAAAGTTTCTTCAAGTGCAGTAGCAAAAACCATCAAGCGCTATGATGGAACTGGCTCTCATGAGAACCGCCACAGGAGAGTTACCTCTGCTGCAGAGGATAAGTTCATTAGAGTTACCAGCCTCAGAAATTGCAGGCCAAATAAATGCTTCACAAAGTTCAAGTAACAGACACTTCTCAACATCAACTGTTCAGAGGAGACTGTGTGAATCAGGCCTTCATGGTTGAATTGCTGCAAAGATACCACTACTAAAGGACACCAATAAGAAGAAGAGACTTGCTTGGGGAAAGAAACACGAGCAATGGACATTAGACTGGTGGGAATCTGTCCTTTGGTCTGATGAGTCCAAATTTGAGATTTTTGGTTCCAACCGCTGTATCTTTGTGAGACGCAGAGTAGGTGAACGAATGATGTGTGGTTCCCACCATGACGAATGGTGGAGGTGTGATGGTGTGGGGGGTGCTTTGCTGGTGACACTGTTAGTGATTTATTTAGAATTCAAGGCACACTTAACCAGCATGGCTACCACATCATTCTGCAGTGATGTGCCATCCCATCTGGTTTGCGCTTAGTGGGACTATAATTTGTTTGTCAACAGGACAATGACCCAACACACCTCCAGGCTGTGTAAGGGCTATTTGACCAAGAAGGAAAGTGATGGAGTTCTGCAACAGATGATCTGGCCTCCACAATCACCCAACCTCAACCCAATTGAGATGGTTTGGGATGAGTTGGACCGCAGAGTGAAGGAAAAGTAGCCAACAAGTGCTCAGCATATGTGGGAACTCCTTCAAGGCTGTTGGAAAAGCATTCCAAGTGAAGCTGGTTGAGAGAATGCCAAAAATGTGCAAAGCTGTCATCAAGTCAAAGGGTGGCTACTTTGAAGAATCTAAAATCTAATTTGATTTGTTGAACACGTTTTTGTTTACTACATGATTCTATATGTGTTATTACATTATTCTACAATGAAGAAAATAGTACAAAATAAATCATGAATAAGTAGGTGTGTCCAAACTTTTGACTGGTACTGTATATATCTCCAGTGGTGTAAAGTACTTGTAAAGTAAAAAATACTTTAAAGTACTACTTAAGTAGTTTTGGGGGTATCTGTACTTTACTATTTATATTTTTGACAACTTTTACTTCACTACATTCCTAAAGAAAATAATGTACTTTCTACTCCATATATTTTCCCTGACACCCAAAAGTAGTCGTTACATTTTGAATGCTTAGCCGGACAGGAACATTTTTCAATTCACGCACTTAAAGAGAAAATCTCTGGTCATCCCTACTGCATCTGATCTGGCAGACTCACTAAACACAAATACTTGTTTGAAAAATGTGTGTTGGAGTGTGCCCCTGGCTATCCATAAACTAAAAAAAACAAGAAAATAATGCTGTTTGGTTTGCTTATTATAAGGAATTTGAAATAATTTCTACTTTTACCTTTGATACTTAAATATATTTTAGCATCTACATTTACTTCTGATACTTAAGTATATTTAAAACCAAATACTTTTAGTGGTATTTTACTCGGTGACTTTCACTTTTACTTGAGTCATTTTCTATTTAGCCATATTTACTTTTACTCAAGTATGACAATTTAAGTATTTTTTCTTACTCAGTATATATCTCTAGTATAGGCTACAGTATCTCATATGCCAATAGACGTATATATATATTAATCTCACTGCTATCTATAAACTAAATATACTTTACTGCATCCCGCCTCACCCAATGTGGTACGGATCTGCTATTGTTATTCCTTATAACTGGAACTTCCATCAGGAGCTAGCTAGCTAACTAGCTACTAGTCTTTGTTAGCTACGGCTAGCTGTCCTCACCTTTTTCCCCGGAATCAGCCGGCCTTAGCTCAGACAATCACCTGCCAGTCTGCACAGCGCGATATCAACCCAGAGCATATCGGATTGCTTCTCAAATCAAGTCATCAAATCAAGTGCGTTGGGGTTCTCTGTACCATATCACCAGATTCCAGCCGCGCTGGATCATTACACTGGCTCAAAACTCCTTGGTAGCTGCAAACGAGTGGCTAGTGTTAGCTAACGCCTCTGTCCTGAAGCAAGCACCAGCTAGCCTTGAGCTAGGCCCATATACCAACTAATTCTAGGGCTACAATTACCTCCTGTGCCAATTGGCCTGGACCCTTTATTGTTGACACGGAGCCCCGTCGATCCATCACGACTGGACTGCCGACGTGATCGCCCGATGTGGTCTCAACAGGCTATTCTGTTACGATATCGCCACAGAACCATCTACTAGCCCTGGCCCATTAGCTTTTTCTGAATGCTGTGTCCCCTGCTCGCCCAGTGTAGTAGTGACTACCCTATAGCACCCTGTCTAACCTATTGCTACTCTTTTGACCCTGATCACTCGGCTACACAGCTGATGCCCCCTGGACTGTTTCAATAGCATGGTACCTCATTATGTTTACCTTTCGGCCCCAGCCTTGAACTCAAACTGGTCAAACTGACCTGCTCTGCCCTTTCTTCACCATTTACCCGTTGTTGTCTGAGCTCTCCTGATCAACACCTGTGATTGCTTTATGCCTCTCTCTAATGTCAATATGCCTTGTCTACTGGTGTATTGGCTAGTTTTTATTGCTTTATTTCACTGTAGAGCCCTCAGTCCCGCTCAAAATGCCTTAGATAGCTCTTTCGTCCCACCCCACACACAGGTGGAGGAGACCTTACCTACGTTAATTAATGCCTCCAGCGATGAAACCTCTCTCATCATAACGCAACGCATAGGTTTACCTCCACTGTACTCACATCCTACCATACCTTTGTCTGTACATGATGCCTTGAATCTATTCGACCACACCCAGAAATCTGCTCCTTTTATTCTCTGTCCCCAACGCACTAGACGACCAGTTCTTATAGCCTTTAGCCGTACCCTTATCCTACTCCTCATCTGTTCCTCTGGTGATGTAGAGGTTAGCCCTGTAGCCCCCAGCTCCACTCCTATTCCCCAGGCGCTATCATTTGTTGACTTCTGTAACCGTAACAGTTTCTGTAACCGTAGAAGCCTCCTCCCTAAGTTTTTTTTCCCCCACTGCTTTAGCACACTCTGCCAACCCTGATGTCCTAGCCGTGTCTGAATCCTGGCTTAGGGAGGCCACCAAAAATTCTGACATTTCCATCCCCAACTATAAGATTTTCCGCTAAGATAGAACTGCCAAAGGGGGTGGAGTTGCAATCTACTGTATAGATAGCCTGAAGGGTTCTGTCATGCTATCCAGGTCTGTGCCCAAACAGTTCAAGCTTCTACTGTTAAAAATCCACCTTTCCAGAAATAAATCTCTCACTGTTGCCGCTTGTTACAGACCCCTGGACATCATATGTGCCCTGGACACCATATGTGAATTAATTGCCCCCCATTTATCTTCAGAGTTTGTACTGTTAGGTGACCTAAACTGGAATATGCTTTTAACACCCCGGCCGTCCTACAATCTAAGCTAGATGCACTCAATCTCACCCAAATTATCATGGAACCTACCAGGTACAACCCCAAATCCGTAAACTCGGGCACCCTCATAGATATCATCCTGACCAACCTGCCCTCTAAATACACCTCTGCTGTCTTCAACCAGGATCTCAGCGATCACTGCCGCATGGCCTGCGTTCGTAATGGGTCCGCGGTCAAATGACCACCCCTCACAGTCAAACGCTCCCTAAAACACTTCTGCGAGCAGGCCTTTCTAATCGACCTGGCCCGGGTATCCTGGAAAGACATTGACCTCATTCTGTCAGTAGAGGATGCCTGGTTATTCTATAAATGTGCTTACCTCACCATCTTAAATAAGCATGTCCCATTCAAAAAAATTTGAACAAGGAACAGATATAGCCCTTGGTTCACTCCAGACCTGACTGTCCTTGAACAGCACAAAAACATCCTGTGGCGTACTGCAATAGCATCGAATAGCCCCCGCGATATGCAACATTTCAGGGAAGTTAGGAACCACAATATACACAGGCAGTTAGGAAAGCAAAGGCTCGCTTTTTCAAACAGAAATTTGCATCCTGTAGCACAAACTCCAAAAAAGTTCTGGGACACTGTAAAGTCCATGGAGAATAAGAGCACCTCCTTCCAGCTGTCCACTGCACTGAGGCTAGGAAACACTGTCACCACTGATAAATCTACGATAATTGAGAATTACAAAAAGCATTTTTCTACGGCTGGCCATGCTTTCCAACTGGCTACCCCTACCCCGGTCAACAGCTCTGCACTCCCAAAAGCAACTTGCCCAAGCCTCCTCCATTTCTCCTTCACCCAAATCCAGATAGTTGATGTTCTGAAAGAGATACAACATCTGGATCCATACAAATATGCGGGGCTAGACAATCTGGACCCTCTCTTTCTAAAATGATCCTCCGCAATTGTTGCAACCCCTTTTACTAGCCTGTTCAAACTCTCTTTCGTATCGTCTGAGATCCCCAAAGATTGGAAAGCTGCCGTGGTCATCCCCCTCTTCAAAGGAGGAGACACTCTAGACCCAAACTGTTACAGACCTATATCTATCCTACCATGCCTTTCTAAGGTCTTCGAAAGCCAAGTTAACAAACAGATCACCGACCATTTCGAATCCCGCCGTACCTTCTCCGCTATGCAATCTGGTATCCGAGCTTAAGCCACGCTTAAGGTCCTAAACGATATCATAACCGCCATCGATAAGAGACAATACTGTGCAGGTCTTCTTCATCGACCTGGCCAAGGCTTTCTTATCGGCAGACTCAACAGCCTTGGTTACGGAATTCCCTGCCTCGACTGGTTCACCAACCACTTCTAGTTCAGTGTGTCAAATCGGAGGGCCTGTTGTTCGGACCTCTGGCAGTCTCTATGGGGGTGCCACAGGGTTCAATTCTCGGGCCGACTCTGTTCTCTGTATATATCAATGATGTCGCTCTTGCGACTGGTGATTCTCTGATCCACCTCTACGCAGATGACACCATTCTGTATACTTCTGGCCCTTCTTTGGACACTGTGTTAAATAAAGGTGAAATAAAAAAAATAAAAATGCCCATAGACATGTCTGGGGTGTGAGTATCTTACCTTCTCCATATATGGGCGGGAGGTGGTGTTGGTAGTACTGGTGGGGGGGCAGGTCTCCAGGACTCACAGGGGGATAGAAGGAGTGAGAGTTGGGGATAAAGTGGGGGTGGGTGAGGTACGGCGGGAGGTGGTGCGTGGGGGAGAGAGCGGGGGAGTACGAAGGGGGATAACATTCAGGAGACTGCGGGGTGACGACCACCCGACGCACTCCTGTGTTGTCTTCTAACACCTGGGGGAGGAGAGGCAAAGGGGAGGGGAGAGGGGAGAGGGGGAGGGGAGGAGAGTAATTCTTAGCATTACTGGATAATTCCACAATAAAACACATCCAATAACACTCCACAAACACTGGACTCAATTAAATCCAACCCACACTGGGGTATTCACACAGTAGTTCTCCCCATGGTCAAATAACATGGCAGTTTGTGTAAAACCCACCAACACCACCAGGAAGTAGATTCCCCTCACAGGTAACTACAGTTGACAGATTAAGAGGAGTGTTGCTATGGGTTTGATCAAACTCCAGTTTAAGACGTTTGCTGTACACACATGCATGCACACACACACACACACACACGCACACACACACACACAAATTCCACCAATTCAGACAGTCTCTCTCACACACATTCCATTCCATTCACACACATTCCAATCAGTAAGCAAACACACTCTCCCCCATGAGAGCCACTTCCAAGTGCTGCTGCAGCAGCACACACACACACGCACAGGCGCACACACGCACGCACGCAGAGAGAGAAAGCAAGAGAGGAGAAATGATAGCAGACCACTCTCTCTGACTCACCCCTTCGACCTCCACATCCTCTATACAAAACAAACTTACGTGAAAAACAGACATGTTTATGTGACAACAAGGCCAAAGTCCCACCAGAAACTAGTTGGCAGAGGATCCCCCTCTCTCTCCTCCCATCCCTCTCTCTCCTTCTACCCATCCCTCTCTCTCCTTCCATCCCTCTCTCTCCTCCCAACCCTCTCTCTCCTCCCATCCCTCTCTCCTTCTACCCATCCCTCTCTCTCCTCCCATCCCTCTCTCTCCTTCCATCCCTATCTCTCCTTCCATCCCTCTCTCTCCTTCTACCATCCCTCTCTCTCCTTCTACCATCCCTCTCTCTCCTCCCATCCCCCTCTCTCCTTCCACCCATCCCCCTCTCTCCTTCCACCCATCCCCCTCTCTCCTTCCACCCATCCCCCTCTCTCCTTCCACCCATCCCTCTCTCTCCTTCCACCCATCCCTCTCTCTCCTCCCATCCCTTTCTCTCCTCCCATCCCTTTCTCTCCTCCCATCCCTCTCGCTCCTCCCATCCCTCTCGCTCCTCCCATCCCTCTCGCTCCTCCCATCCCTCTTTCTCCTTCCATCCCTCTCTCCTTCCACCCATCCCTCTCTCTATGTGGGTGTTTGTGTACTGTAAGGGTGACACTTTTTCCCGCTCTCAGTTGGCTCAGTGGCCTCCCCCCAACACACACAGTCAATGGCCTCGCTGCTATCACCCACCCCCCAACACACACAGTCAATGGCCTCGCTGCTATCACCCCCCCAACAATGTACCCTGCAATAATCAACACATTCCTCTCTGCTCTGGGCGGCTTCAGTTGAGAGCAAGTTTACCACACACAAACACAGCTTACCTGGGAGATGTATCCTGGGGGAACGTGGATGGGGGGGATTGATCCATTGGGGGACATCATTGGGACCTCAGCAGGACCTGCACAAAAGATACACACTGTCAATCACTGTAACACACACATGCTAATGACAGGGTAACGCCTAGGCTTTAGATCAACATGATAACACGGTCTTGTGTCATGCAGGAGACCTGGATTCAGTCACAGACACAAACAACAGCAGGTAAAAACCTTATGGAGGAAAATCCACGCATTTTTGTGTTTACTTTTCCACTGTGATCTCTTTCTCCATCTCCCCCCTCTCCCTATCCCCTATCTCTGGGAAAGTCATTGGTTTCCCGTAGAGAGTGCTGTAGGCAAGTCTGGATTCAGTGTAAATCATACTAAACACACACACACACGCACACACACATTAGGTGAGAAGTACACAGTGAGAACCCCTTTGTGCCCCCTCTCTGACCTCCCTTCTCCCCTCCTCCCTCTCTTCTTTTCTGGGGACTATGAAGCTGTTCATTGAGCATAACATATGAAAACACAAACATACACACCAACACACACAAACGCATTCATACACATTTGCACACACACGCAAATGCACACCCACTTGGCAAACAGACATGTGTTTAGACAGTCTCTGTTGCCTCTGTGCTCTTCGCTCAGCAAACAGCAGCTTCCAACCACTTAAACACACACAGCACAGAGTGTTCCCATCCGTAGCCCCCTAGACACAAGCATACGCAAGCACACACACATGCAAACAACCACACACACTCACAGAGGGTAGAACATGGCTCTTTAGTGTACAATCATTTTGGAGTAACTCTGGGAACAAGTTCCTATTTATTTTTGGTCTGTAATGAATTAAACAACCCAGATGTGAACTTCAAAATCTACAACAGCCGAGCTAAAGGCAGAAGCAAGCACATACAGGTAACTGCCAAAATAAAGGAAACACCAACATAAAGTGTCTTAATAGGGCATTGGGGCACCACGAGACAGAACAGCTTCGACCCACCGTGGCAAAGATTCTACATGTGTCTGGAACTCTATTGGAGGAATGCTACATTCTTCTACAAGAAAATCCATAATTTGGGGTTTTGTTGATGGTGGTGGAAAACACTGTCTCAGGCGCTGCTCCAGAATCTCCCATAAGTGTTCAATTGAGTTGAGATCTGGTGACTGAGATGGCCATGGCATATGGTTTACATCATCTTCATTTTCATGCTCATCAAACCATTCAGATACCACTCGTGCCCTGTGGAGGGGGGCATTGTCATTCTGTGGGCCACAGACATGGTAGCCAAAATAATGGCCTGCACGGCATTTTTACCCTAAGCATGATGGGATGTTAATTGCTTAATTAACCCAGGAACCACACCTGTGTGGAAGCACATGCAACAATTTCAACGTTTTTACTGAGTTACAGTTCATTGTAAAGATGGCTGACGTTCTACATGCTCCTAACCAATTGTGCCATTTTGTTAGTTTTATTGCGTTGTTTGCAACTTTTTTTTTTAAACGTATTTTGTACATAATGTTGCTGCTACCATCTCTTATAACCGAAAATAACATGGACATCAGAACAGTGATTACTCACCACGAACTGGAATAAGCTTTTTCCTTTAACGAGTTCGATGAGAAAGATATACTGCTCTTCCGGGAACAGGCCCAGATCCCAGTCATTTGCGTGAAAAAAAAGATGGAGGAAAAGAGGACGCAGATCAGGCTGCCTTTTGAGAATCCGTAGGCGAGCGAGTAAACTCACACTGCCTTCCGTCCTACTTGCTAACATGCAAATCATTGGAAAATAAAATTGATGACCTACGATTACGAATATCCTACCAACAGGACATTAAGAACTGCAATATCTTATGTTTCACCGAGTCGTGGCTGAACGACGACACGGATAATATAGAGCTGGAGGGATTTTCCATGCACCGGCAGAACAGAGAAGCTACATCCGGTAAGAGGAGGGTTGGGGGTGTGTGTCTTTTTGTCAATGACAGCTGGTGTGCGATGTCTAATATTAAAGAAGTCTTGAGGTATTGCTCTCCTGAGGTAGAGTACCTTATGATAAGCTGTAGACCACACTATCTACCAAGAGAGTTCTCATCTATATTATTTGTATATTATTCGTATTTACCACCACAGACCGATGCTGGCACTAAGACCGCACTCAACCAACTCTATAAGGCCATAAGCAAACAAGAAAATGTTCATCCAGAAGTGGCGCTCCTAGTGGCCGGGGACTTTAATGCAGGCAAACTTAAATCAGTTTTACCAAATGTTTACCAGCATGTGCAACCGGAGGGAAAAAAACTCTAGACCACCTTTACTCCACATACAGAGGTGCATACAAAGCTCTCCCACGCCTTCCATTTGGCAAATCTGACCATAATTCTATCCTCCTGATTCCTGCTTAAAAGCAAAAACTAAAGCAGGAAGTGCCAGTGACTCGCTCAATACGTAAGTGGCCAGATGACGCGGATACTAAGCTACAGGACTGTTTTGCTAGAACAGACTGGAATATGTTCTGAGATTCATCCAATGGCATTGAGGAGTATACCACCTCAGTCACTGGCTTCATCAATAAGTGCATTGACAACGTTGTCCCCACAGTGACCGTACGTACATATCCCAACCAGAAGCCATGAATTACAAGCAACATCCGCATCGAGCCAAAGGCTAGAGCTGCCGCTTTCAAGGAACGGGACACTAATCCGGACGCTTATAAGAAATCCCGCTAGGGTGCTTATGGTCGAGAAATTAACATTCAATTGTCTGGCAACAGCTCTGGTGGATATTCCTGCAGTCAGCATGCCAATTGCACACTCCCTCAAAACTTCAGATATCTGTGGCATTGTGTTGTGTGACAAGACTGCACATTTTAGAGTCCCCCAGCACAAGGTGATCATGCTGTTAAATCGGCTTCTTGATATGCCACACCTGTCAGGTGAATGGATTATCTTGGCAAAGGAAAAATGCTCACTAACAAGGATATAAACACATTTGAGAGAAATAAGCTTTTTGTGCATATGGAACATTTCTGGGATCTTTTATTTCAGCTCATATAACATGTTGCGTTTATATTTTTGTTCAGAGTAGTTTGTATCCCTCATTTACTCAAGTGTTCCCATTCTTTTTGGCAGTTATACCTCTACCTCTGTTGAGTGCATTATCCTTTTAAATGGTTAAAACCAAAAGCAAAAATGATCAATTCAAAGTAACAACTGAGTTGGTAGTGTTAATTCTCAAATATATTACGATCAGTTGGTGTCAGATATGTACTGGCTTTAACCGCTCGCTCCACTTCTCTCCTCCCCTCTTCTCTCCTCCCTTCCGTCAGATGTCAGAGATGAGGTCATTTCCTGTCTCAAATATATGGCATCACCACCCAGACAGGAAGATGTGACCTAGAATACAATCTGTCACCTCCGCATCCAAGTGTTTCCCCTAGCAACCACATAGCAACCGTTACATTATCTGGCTTGGAGCAACACACAGAATGACAGAACACACACACACACACACACACACACACACACACACACACACACACACACACACACACACACTCTACAGGAGATCAGTTCTCTCCGTGTCCATAGACTAACTAAGCAGAATCTCATCTTCAAAATAATTAAGCATCATCCTTTCCACACTACCACATGGAATACACTCAAAACTGTAGGAGACACACTCACACACTCTCTCTCTCACACACTCAGTTTCTCATACAGGGCAACAGGAGATGATGCAACATTTCATCAGATGGTTCTCATAATACAGCTGTCTAGAACAGCTGCTGCAGGGCCCCAGAGGTGCACACACACACACGCATACACAAACACGCACACGCACACTGTAATTGACTGTGTTCCATTATTGCGTTTAATGTTGTTGTGATGCTGTGTTATGCTATGCCTAAACTTGGTGATTGATTGCTTTGTCCTGTTAAGAGTTAGGCCATTTCAACCAAACCTGAATTGCCTTTCAAAACATGCAAACAAACAAACAAACAAACATGCCATCATTTATTGGCAACTACAGCAGTTGGGATCTTAAAGGATGGGAGTGGTTTTGTGTCAGGGTTAATCCATTAGAATCAATCACTTTTTGACAGCAGGCCTTTACCTTTCAACCAATCCTTCCATACATATTCGGCCCCTGTAGAAGTGCTCAGAAAGTGACTTTTTGGACCTGCATGTCAAAACATTTAATAGATAAAGGTGCTCAAAGTTGACCTATTTTGCATACCCCACCATACCATGACACATTTATGTCTTCACCACTGGCAAAGATAAACGGTTGAGATTGATTTCATTTAAAAGCATACAAACAGGGTTGTCAAACTATTCCATCATTTCATGAACCATGCTACAGACACACACCCTTTATGAGAGTCACAAGTGTGCATCTGCCACTGAAGGAGGAAGTGTCATGGTGCGTTCGCAACCAAGATGGAAGTGGTAATTTACCACACACGACTGGGAAAAATCCACTTGATCGCACCTCAAAACTGGTAATTACTAGTGGGAAACTTTTCTATCATCCTGAGCGCCTACTTCTCACACATGGTGACCTCTGACGTCACCTACTAAGGAAATGGCCTCTAACAACATTTTCCACAGTTGAATGCAACAACAAAACATTATTTATAAAAAACAATCTATTCGTGTGGTTTTTGAACGCTATCATTTGTTTACAAGCATCTGTACTTTTAGTTGGTGGTTTACGCAGCTTGTTGGCCATTAGCCAAACAGCGTTTCTCAATGAGTTCAAATGAAATGAATGCACCCAACTGGTATTTACGACTTCACAACTGGTATATTCCCACCTCCCACATGGTAACAAATGTAGCATGAGAGTGGAAACTTGAAGCCCAACAAAACAATCCTGTGACAACAGACAATGGTGTTGGAGGGCAAGTAGAAGGCACTTTAAATATATATATATATCCCAACGCCCCAGGGCTCCCAATGCCCCAGGGCAGTTATTGGGGACATTGCCCTGTGTAGGGTGCCGTCTTTCGGATGGGACATTAAAAGTGTGTCCTGACTCTGTGGTCACTAAAGATTCCATGATACTTATTGTCAAAAATTCCAACATCGGCATCGGCCCGATGTCTAGTTTAACGCCGATGTGCAAAACCAATGTCAAAGCTGACGTTCATACCTATATAACGTAGGTAGATGACGTGCATACCTATATAACGTAGGTAGATGACGTGCATACCTATATAACGTAGGTAGATGACGTGCATACCTATATAACGTAGGTAGATGACGTACATACCTTTATAACGTAGGTAGATGACGTCCATACCTATATAACGTAGGTAGATGACGTGCATACCTATATAACGTAGGTAGATGACGTCCATACCTATATAACGTAGGTAGATGACGTGCATACCTATATAACGTAGGTAGATGACGTGCATACCTTTATAACGTAGGTAGATGACGTGCATACCTATATAATGTAGGTAGATGACGTGCATACCGTTATAACGTAGGTAGATGACGTGCATACCGTTATAACGTAGGTAGATGACGTGCATACCGTTATAACGTAGGTAGATGACGTGCATACCTATATAACGTAGGTAGATGACGTGCATACCTATATAACGTAGGTAGATGACGTGCATACCTATATAACGTAGGTAGATGACGTGCATACCTATATAACGTAGGTAGATGACGTCCATACCGATATAACGTAGGTAGATGACGTGCATACCTATATAATGTAGGTAGATGACGTGCATACCTATATAACGTAGGTAGATGACGTGCATACCTTTATAACGTAGGTAGATGACGTGCATACCGTTATAACGTAGGTAGATGACGTGCATACCTCTATAACGTAGGTAGATGACGTAATGACGGCACGAAAAATACAGCGCTATTCAGAACAAAAGCAGAAAAATACTAAGCGCACACTTCCAACAACTAAACTAGTTCAAGTCGAGCAGTCATTTGAAAGAGTAAGAAAATGTCAGCGAGACAACTCAAACGGCAAGATAATAGAATTCATTGCCCTTGACAATCAACCGTGGATAGGGAGCACCCCTCTATCCACATCGACGGGACAGTAGTGGTGAGGGTAGTACGTTTTAAGTTCCTCAGCGTACACATCACGGGCAAACTGAATTGGTCCACCCACACAGACAGCGTGGTGAAGAAGGCGCAGCAGTACCTCTTCAACCTCAGGAGGCTGAAGAAATTTGGCTTGTCACCAAAAACTTTTACAGATGCACAATCGTGAGCATCCTGTCGGGCTGTATCACCGCCTGGTATGGCAACTGCTCCGCCCACAACCATAAGGCTCTCCAGAGGGTAGTGAGGTCTGCACAACGCATCACCGGGGGCAAACTACCTGCCCCCCAGGACACCTGCACCACGCGATGTCACAGGAAGGTCATAAAGATCATCAAGGACAACAACCACCCGAGCCACTGCCGGTTCACCCCGCTATCCCCCCATAAGGTGAGGTCAGTACAGGTTCATCAAAGCAGGGACCGAGAGACTGAAAAACAGCTTCTATCTCAAGGCAATCAGACTGTTAAACAGCCATAACTAACATTGAGGGGCTGCTGCCAACACACTGACTCAACTCCAGCCACTTTAATAATGTGAAAAGAGTTGAAAAATGTATCACTAGCCAATTTAAACAATGCCACTTTATATAATGTTTACATACCCTACATTACTCATCTCATATGTATATACTGTACTCTATACCATCTACAGCATCTTGCCATCTTTATGTAATACATGTATCACCAGCCACTTTAAACAATGCCACTTTTATATGTTACATACCCTACATTATAGAGGTCGACCGATTAATCGGAATGGTTAATTAACAATCGGAAATCGGTATTTTTGGGTGCCGATTTGTCGATTTTGTAAAATTATTTTATTATTTATTTATTTATTACTTTATTTAACTAGGTCAGTCAGTTAAGAACACATTCTTATTTTCAATGACGGCCTAGGAACGGTGGGTTAACTGCCTTGTTCAGGGGCAGAACGACAGATTTTCACATTGTCAGCTCGGGGGATCCAATCTTGCAACCTTACAGTTAACTAGTCCAACGCAATAACGACCTGCCTATCTCTTGTTGCACTCCACAAGGAGACTGCTGTTAGTTGCTAGCTAGCATTAAACTTATCTTATAAAAAACAATCAATCATAATCACTAGTTAACTACACATGGTTGATGATATTACTAGATAGTATCTAGCGTGTCCTGCGTTGCATATAATCTGACTGAGCATACAAGCATAAAAGTATCTGACTGAGCGGTGGTAGGCAGAAGCAGGCGCGTAAACATTCATTCAAACAGCACTTTCGGGCGTTTTGACGGCAGATCTTCGTTGTGCGTCAAGAATTGCACTGTTTATGGCTTCAAGCCTATCAACTCCCGAGATGAGGCTGGTGTAACCGAAGTGAAATGGCTAGCTAGTTAGTGCGCGCTAATAGCGTTTCAAACGTCACTCGCTTGGAGCCTTCTAGTAGTTGTTCTCATTGCTCTGCATGGGTAACGCTGCTTCGATGGTGGCTGTTGTCGTTGTGTTGCTGGTTTGAGCCCAGGGAGGAGCGAGGAGAGGGACGGAAGCTATACTGTTACACTGGCAATACTAAAGTGCCTATAAGAACATCCAATAGTCAAAGGTTAATCAAATACAAATGGTATAGAGTGAAATAGTCCTATAATTCCTATAATAACTACAACCTAAAACTTCTTACCTGGGAATATTGAAGACTCATGTTAAAAGGAACCACCAGCTTTCATATGTTCTCATGTTCTGAGCAAGGAACTGAAACATTAGCTTTCTTACATAGCACATATTGCACTTTTACTTTCTTCTCCAACACTTTGTTTTTGCATTATTTAAACCAAATTGAACATGTTTCATTATTTACTTGAGGCTAAATTGATTTTATTGATGTATTATATTAAGTTAAAATAAGTGTTCATTCAGTATTGTTGTAATTGTCATCATTACAAATAAAATACAAAAATTGGCCGATTAATCGGTATCTGCTTTTTTGGTCCTCCAATAATCGGTATCGGCGTGGAAAAATCATAATCGGTCGACCTCTACTACTCATCTCATATGTACAGTGAGGGAAAAAAGTATTTGTTCCCTTGCTGATTTTGTACGTTTGCCCACTGACAAAGAAATGATCCGTCTATAATTTTAATGGTAGGTTAATTTGAACAGTGAGAGACAGAATAACAACAAAAAAATCCAGAAAAACACATGTCAATGGGTAATGGGGACATACGTAAATGACAACAAAATTACTTTTTGGTCATTGTGGTGTGGTGTGTGTGTGTGTAACCTTTATTTAACTAGGCAAGTCAGTTAAGAACAAATTCTTATTTAGATTGACGGCCTACCCCAGCCTAACCTGGACGACGCTGGGCCAATTGTGCGCCGCCCTATGGGACTCCCAATCAGCCTGGATTCGAACCAGGGACCGTAGTGACGCCCTCTTGCACTGAGATGCAGTGCTTTAGACCACTGCGTCCATGTGTGTGTGTTAACTATTTAACTGTACTAGAATGCTTAAAAGGCCGCAAAAAAATATCAGTTATCGGTATCGGTTTTTTTGACAAGGAAAATATTGGATATCGGTATCGGCCAAAAATGTAATATCGGTGCATCACTAGTGGTAACCCCGGTGTCCTGGTTAAATTCCCAATCTGGTTCTCATAACATCATGGCCACCTAATCGTCCCAAACTTCCAATTGGCTCATTCATCCCCCCTCTTCTCTCCTGTAACTATTCCCCAGGTCGTCAATTTATCTGGTAAAATAAGTTCAAAAAAGAAGAAAATGAATAATGCCAGGAACATAGTGAATACTGAACATAGTGAATACTGAACATAGTGAATACTGAACATAGTGAATGCTGAACATAGTGAATGCTGAACATAGTGAATGCTGAACATAGTGAATGCTGAACATAGTGAATACTGAACATAGTGAATACTGAACATAGTGAATGCTGAACATAGTGAATACTGAACATAGTGAATACTGAACATAGTGAATGCTGAACATAGTGAATACTGAACATAGTGAATGCTGAACATAGTGAATGCTGAACATAGTGAATACTGAACATAGTGAATACTGAACATAGTGAATGCTGAACATAGTGAATGCTGAACATAGTGAATACTGAACATAGTGAATACTGAACATAGTGAATGCTGAACATAGTGAATACTGAACATAGTGAATACTGAACATAGTGAATGCTGAACATAGTGAATGCTGAACATAGTGAATACTGAACATAGTGAATACTGAACATAGTGAATGCTGAACATAGTGAATACTGAACATAGTGAATACTGAACATAGTGAATGCTGAACATAGTGAATGCTGAACATAGTGAATACTGAACATAGTGAATACTGAACATAGTGAATACTGAACATAGTGAATGCTGAACATAGTGAATACTGAACATAGAGAATACTGAACATAGTGAATGCTGAACATAGTGAATGCTGAACATAGTGAATACTGAACATAGTGAATACTGAACATAGTGAATGCTGAACATAGTGAATGCTGAACATAGTGAATACTGAACATAGTGAATACTGAACATAGTGAATACTGAACATAGTGAATGCTGAACATAGTGAATACTGAATATAGGGAATGCTGAACATAGTGAATACTGAACATAGTGAATGCTGAACATAGTGAATACTGAACATAGTGAATACTGAACATAGTGAATGCTGAACATAGTGAATGCTGAACAGTGAATACTGAACATAGTGAATACTGAACATAGTGAATACTGAACATAGTGAATGCTGAACATAGTGAATGCTGAACAGTGAATACTGAACATAGTGAATGCTGAACATAGTGAATGCTGAACATAGTGAATGCTGAACATAGTGAATGCTGAACATAGTGAATGCTGAACATAGTGAATACTGAACATAGTGAATACTGAACATAGTGAATGCTGAACATAGTGAATGCTGAATATAGGGAATGCTGAACATAGTGAATGCTGAACATAGTGAATACTGAACATAGTGAATACTGAACATAGTGAATGCTGAACATAGTGAATGCTGAATATAGTGAATGCTGAACAGTGAATACTGAACATAGTGAATGCTGAATATAGGGAATGCTGAACATAGTGAATGCTGAACATAGTGAATACTGAACATAGTGAATACTGAACATAGTGAATGCTGAACATAGTGAATGCTGAATATAGGGAATACTGAACATAGTGAATGCTGAACATAGTGAATGCTGAATATAGTGAATGCTGAATATAGGGAATGCTGAACATAGTGAATGGCATTTCATTTTCCCACTGTACCGAAACCTAACCGTGACACCAAAACCGCAATACGTACCGAACCATGGGTTTGGTGAACCGTTCCACCCCTAACTACAACCACATTACTAAGTCTTTGACCACATTGTGTTGTTACTTTGGTGAGTAAAAACACATGCTTCCTGCTTAAACACCAAATATCTCTGATTTTTTTCATATTCGCATATGTAGCGTAGCCCCTATTTTTGTGGGTGTTGTGCCCGCAATCGGTTGTAATCCTTCAAACACAGTAACACAGTGGAGAATAAAACGTTTAGGAACAGATGTGGAAAACACTTTCACTCTCTCCCCCTCCCTGTCTCCCACTCGCCCCCTCCCTGTCTCCCACTCTCCCCCTCCCTGTCTCCCACTCTCCCCCTCCCTGTCTCCCACTCTCCCCATCTCCCCCTCTCTATGTGTTTCTCCCGTTCTCACTCCCTTTCGCTGTCCCCCCTCTCTCACTCTCCCGCACATATGGTTACCATATTGAGAGGAAACGCAGACCCTCCTGGGAAAGAGTGTGTGTGTGTGTATGTGTGTGTGTATATGTGTTTGTGTATATGTTTGTGTGTATATATGTGTATGTATGTATGTGTGTGTGTGTGTGTGTGTTTGTGTGTGTGTTTGTGTGTATGTATGTGTTTGTGTGTATGTATATGTTTGGGTGTATGTATGTGTTTGTGTGTGTTTGTGTGTATATGTGTTTGTGTGTGTTTGTGTGTGTATGTGTTTGTGTGTGTTTGTGTGTATATGTGTTTGTGTGTGCTATGAAAGGAGTCTGTTTGTAAGATGACTTACATGCAGCCAACTAGGCACAGATGGAAATCCTAAACACACACATACACACTAGGGTTGGGCGGTACTCAGATTTCCATACCTTCATAACGTACCTGTGCCATCCCAGGATATATGATATTACCAGCAGTGCACACAAGGGGCGATATTTATTTTTCAAACAAAAAAAGCCCCAAAAACGTCAGTTACCAGAATGCTCACAAAATGCTAACAAGTACAAAGGAACTCCCATAGCGGATGCTAGGTAAATGCTAACAAGTACAAAGGAACTCCCATAGCGGATGCTAGGTAAATGCTAACAAGTACAAAGGAACTCCCATAGCGGATGCTAGGTAAATGCTAACAAGTACAAAGGAACTCCCATAGCGGATGCTAGGTAAATGCTAACAAGTACAAAGGAACTCCCATAGCGGATGCAAACATTTACTAAAGACAGAAAACCCAGCCCATGAAGTTATGCAAGTATCTCAAAAAATGCAGTTTGCAGCACGCACAAAACAAACGTTAGACAGCAGGAATCTTAATTCAGGGGTGGATTGTCTCTGCTGCTGTTGCCAAGACATTTCAAATATTGCAAGCTAATGTTAGCCATTCTGTTCTCAGAGCTCTGGAGAGTTAACTTAATAGTTCAACGATTTATATCTGGCAAATATTAATTTCATGCAAGTGTAACATTATCACCTCACTTATTGTGCTGCAGGAGTGACTCACCTCACAAAGCTCCCGTTCTTTGTAAACAAACACGTGTGACGGGCTCAAACTGCTGTTTTGGTAAACTAGTACCGGTAAGCTTCATAATGAAAAATAATCTAACAGGCGAAACGTGGTTTGCTTGATCTATTATCTGGTGTACAAGTTGACTGCATGTATTTCAAAAGTTTGAATATTCAAATATATATATATTTTTTTTACGGTCTTGACTGTATTGTAAAATCAAATAAAAAATCACGGTATATACGGTATACCACCCAACCTTAACACACACACACACACACCCTTGAACATACACACACACACACAACCCCTTGAACATACACACACACACACAAACCCTTGAACACACACACACACACACAACCCCTTGAACACACACACACACACACACAAACCCTTGAACACACACAACCCCTTGAACATATACAAACACACACAACCCCTTGAACATACAAAAACACACACAAACCCTTGAACATACAAAAACACACACAAACCCTTGAACATACAAACACACACACACCCTTGAACATACACAAACACACACAACCCCTTGAACATACACACACACAAACCCTTGAACATACACACACACAAACCCTTGAACATACACAAACACACACAACCCCTTGAACATACACAAACACACACAACCCCTTGAACATACACAACCCCTTGAACATACAAACACACACAACCCCTTGAACATACAAACACACACAACCCCTTGAACATACACATACCCTTGAACATACAAACACACACAACCCCTTGAACATACACAAACACACACAAACCCTTGAACATACACAAACACACACAAACCCTTGAACATACACAACCCCTTGAACATACAAACACACACAACCCCTTGAACATACAAACACACACAAACCCTTGAACATACACAAACACACACAACCCCTTGAACATACAAACACACACAACCCCTTGAACATACACAAACACACACAACCCCTTGAACATACACAAACACACACAAACCGTCCAGATCCGGCAGCTGCTTCTAGGGGCTCTGATGGGGTATCTCTCCAGAGCTCTGAGAACAGACACTCCCACTACAGTTTCTTCTAGAGGTCGACTGATTAATCGAAATGGCCGATTAATTATAGCCGATTTCAAGTTTTCATAACAATCGGAAATCGGTATTTTTGGACACCGATTTGGCCAATTATTTTTTTTGTGACACTTTTATTTAATCTTTATTTAACTTGGCAAGTCAGTTAAGAACACATTCTTATTTTCAATGACGGCCTAGGAACAGTGGGTTAACTGCCTCGTTCAGGGGCAGCTCGGGGGATCCAATCTTGTAAC
>NC_092153.1:15392820-15412820 GCF_045791955.1 Oncorhynchus clarkii lewisi | reverse complement strand
GATCTGTGTAATCTGAGGGAAATATGTGTCTCTAATATGGTCATGCATTGGGCAGGAGGTTAGGAAGTGCAGCTCAGTTTCCACCTCATTTTGTGGGCAGTGTGTGTAACAGTATAACTTTAATAACCAGGGACCCTCTGCACACATCAACAACAGTCACCCCTCGAAGCATCGTTACCCATCGCTCCACAAAAGCCGCGGCCCTTGCAGAGCAAGGAGAACCACTACTTCAAGGTCTCAGAGCAAGTGACGTCACCGATTGAAACGCTATTTAGCGCGCACCACAGTTAACTAAGCTAGCCGTTTCACATCCGTTACATGTGCACATAGCCTGTCTTCTCTTGAGATCCAGGTCTGCCTACGTCGGCCTTTCTCAATAGCAAGGCTATGCTCACTGAGTCTGTACATAGTCAAAGCTTTCCTTAAGTTTGGGTCAGTCACAAGGGTCAGGTATTATGCCACTGTGTACTCTCTGTTTAGGGCCAAGTATCATTCTAGTTTGCTCTGTTTTTTTTTGTTAATACTTTCCTATGTGTAAAGTAATTATCTTTTTGTTTTGTCATGATTTAGTTGTCTCCAAACAGAACCACACTAACTCACACACTCTAGGCCCTGTGGGCCCAAATACCATTACACACCACCTGGAGAGGTTTTCATTCTCATGGTGACAGCTTTCCCAAACCTAGTGGAACCCAACGCACTATACGCACGCACGCAGCAAGACAATGATCCAAAACACACAATCAAGTCTACATGAAAATGGCTAAAAAGCAACAAATTTGAAGTTTTGGAATGGACCAGTCAAAGTCCAGACCTAATGATCCCAATCGAGATGTTGTGGCAGGATTTGAAACAAGCAGTTTAAGCAGTTCTGCATGTAAGAGTGGGACACAATTCCTCCAGAGCGACGTGAGAGACAACTACAGGAAGGGTTTGGTTGCAGTCATCGCTGCTGAAGGTGGTACAACCACTTATTGAGTGTGAGGGGGAAATGACGTTTTCACACTGGAGAATTGGTCGTTGCATAACTTTTGTTAATTAAATAAATAAAGTAAGTATCTTTTTGTTGTTGTTGTTATTTGTAAACTCAGGTTCCCTTTATCTAATATTAGCTTTTGGTTGACGATCTGATGACATTCAATATAAAAAATATGTTTAAAATCAGAAAGGGGACAAATACTTTTTCATGGCTCTGTGCCTCTCTTTCTTTGTCTCTGTATCTGCCTCTCTCCTCCGTTCCTTCAGATCGTTGTTTCTAGTTTCTAAAAGTCTGTTTTTTAATACACACAGACACACTTCGATATATTCACACAGTCTGACAAGCCCCTCCCCCATGCATCTGCTGCGCCTGCTGATGATGTCACAGAACTGGAACACAGTGACCCTACGCTCCTCCTATACACACACTTGCACACTAAGCCCACCCAACACTGAGCCCACCCAACACTGAGCCCACCCAACACTGAGCCCACCCAACACTGAGCCCACCCAACACTAAGCCTACCCAACACTAAGCCCACCCAACACTAAGCCCACCCAACACTAAGCCCACCCAACACTAAGCCCACCCAAGCACAAGTAAATGTGTTTCCTAGATGAGCAGTTGACATTGAACCAGATTACAACTAAACCAGGTAAAGACAACATGACAACATCATGACTATGAGGTCATCTTTAAAATATATCTGGTAATTTTTTCTGGTTGCTAAAAAGATGTGGACAAAATGTCCTTCTGCAACCAGAATACAACCTGACTCATTGACTGCAACTAGTTTTGCACGCAGGATAATTACAGCACGACATACTATATGTTACATACAACTGGCTTAGAGAAAGAGAGAGCGATAGATAAGGATATAGAAAGAGAGAGCGATAGATAAGGATATAGAAAGAGAGAGCGATAGATAAGGATATAGAAAGAGAGAGCGATAGATAAGGATATAGAAAGAGAGAGCGATAGATAAGGATATAGAAAGAGAGAGAAAGAGAGATAAGGATATAGAAAGAGAGAGCGATAGATAAGGATATAGAAAGAGAGAGAAAGAGAGATAAGGATATAGAAAGAGAGAGCGATAGATAAGGATATAGAAAGAGAGAGAAAGAGAGATAAGGATATAGAAAGAGAGAGCGATAGATAAGGATATAGAAAGAGAGAGCGATAGATAAGGATATAGAAAGAGAGAGCGATAGATAAGGATATAGAAAGAGAGAGCGATAGATAAGGATATAGAAAGAGAGAGAAAGAGAGATATGGGAAAGAGAATCAAAGAGTTTCTTGGCTTTGAGCAGATGGCACACACACACACACACACACACACACACACACACACACACACACACACACACACACACCTGGAAAAGAAATCACATCAATGGGGCCAGTGGAAGGGGCCACAACAGCCGCCCTGTTCAGGAAATACATTAAACTACAACCACACTGCAACAGGTGCTCTGCTAGGAAATACTTTAAACTACATTACCCATACATGTAACAGCCGCCCCACTCAGGAAATACTTCAAACTACATTACCCATACATGTAACAGCAATACAACAGCAAAAGCCTACAGATGTCCCACACATAATTATCCTGCCAGCTCTAGGATGGCTGTGGCAAAAGCACACACACACACACACACACACACACATTCCATAGCATGGTGCTTTCACACACACTCTATAGTCACTGCCTTTGATGTGAGTGTGGGAACGTTCAGGGAGGGAGAGAGTGAGAGGGGAGAGAAGGTAAGGGAAAATAGTTAAGTGGATCAAAAGCCA
The DNA here is from genome assembly GCF_045791955.1 of Oncorhynchus clarkii lewisi. Taxonomy (NCBI): domain Eukaryota; kingdom Metazoa; phylum Chordata; class Actinopteri; order Salmoniformes; family Salmonidae; genus Oncorhynchus; species Oncorhynchus clarkii. The sequence continues at coordinate 15,410,043 of NC_092153.1, read as the reverse complement.
GGGGCATAACATTTTTATATTATTGGTCCACGGGACCCTTCGTTATCTTTATCGGGAATACAGGAAGGAGCTTGGTTGGGAAGTACCGGAATACCGGCCACCGGTATTGAACCCTAGATAGAGCGAGGGGAAACGAGTGAGTGAGATAGAGATTCTGTCTTAAAGAATCTGTCTTTGGACAGTGTAGTATATTGACTGGTGCAGTCAGAGCAGTGTGTGTACCACAGTACTCCAGTCAAACAGGTTACTTTATATAAAACTCCAGTCTCTGTAATAGATGTACATGCACACGCATGCACGCACACGCACACACACACACACACACACACACACACACACACACACACACTGCTCTGAGGTCTCAGTAATCACACTCAGTAAAGAACAGCTCAACTGGTCTTCAAACACACTGCTTCACCCCAACTCTCACTAAACCCAGTGACCTGAGCGTGTGTGTGTGTGTGTGTGTGTGTGTGTGTGTGTGGTCATAGAGGGTGTTCTGTTCCAGTGACCTCTCCTGTCTGCTTCCTCAACCTGAGTGTGCAGAGTAACACCCCCTATACACACAGACACACTGTCTAACCCTAAAGCCTGTCGCATGCTATCTAGTCCAAACACCTCCTGCATATATTATGAGGAGATTTAGAGAAGTTGTTATTCCTTCTTGTGTTCGGCAGTAGTTTGTTTCCCCCCGCTGTTCTTTTTCTCTCGGGGCAAGTCGACGTTCAGTAGCTGAAGTCTACACCCCTTCGTCTGTGATAGTTCCCATCTCTACCGTTGACCTATGTACCGGATTTTTCTATTAAGTGTTTGTTGTCATTCAACGCGAGACGACTAGTTTTCATGCACATTTTGTTCACTTGTGAAATATTGCACCAAATGTCTTAGCTAGGTGTAAAATTGCATGTCTTGGGCCTCCCGAGTGGTGCAGTGGTCTAAGGGACTGCATCGCAGTGCTAGCTGTGCCACCTGAGATTCTGGCTCGAGTCCAGGTTCTGTCGAAGCAGGCCGAGACCGGGAGACCCATGGGGCGGCGCAAAATTGGCCCAGCGTCGTCTGGGTTAGGGGAGGGTTTTGCCGGCAGGGATATCATTGTCCCATCGTGCACTAGCGACTCCTGTGGCGGGCCGGGTACAGTGCATGCTGACACCGTCGCCAGGTGTTTCCTCCGACACATTGGTGCGGCTGGCTTCCGGGTTAAGTGGGCATTGTGTCAAGAAGCAGTGCGGCTTGGCTGGGTTGCATTTCAGGGGACGCACGGCTCTCGACCTTCCCCTCTCCCGAGTCCATACGGGAGTTGCAGTGATGGGACAAGACTGTAACTACCAATTGGGGAGAAAAAGGGGTAAAACAAATAATAATAATAATTGCATGACTGAGACCTCTGTAAAAACACAAAAATGTATTACAGATTTCTTGATTTATCTTAGATTAATTCTGACTATTTTGAGGAAGTGTTACTGGCTACGTTGTTGCAGTGACTCGAGAGGGACAAACAACAATATTGCCACATTTTTTCAAGATTTTCAAGCAAAGGTATTTTATGACCAAATCGCCACATGGGTGGAATGTTATTAATATTTTTAATCTAAATTATATTTAAAAATAATATATAAATATGTGTCGCTATGTAAAAATGTGGACAACCCTTGAAATGAGTGGATTCGTCTATTTCACCTGTTGCTGACAGGTGTATAAAATTGAGCACACAGTCATGCAATCTCCATAGACAAACATTAGCAGTAGAATGGCCTTACTGAAGAGCCCAGTGACTTTCCACGTGGCATCATCATAGGATTCCACCTTTCCAACAAGTCAGTTCGTCAAATTTCTTCCCTGATAGAGCTGCCCCGGTGAACTGTAAGTGCTGTTATTGTAAAGTGGAAACGTCTAGGAGCAACAACGGCTCAGCCGCGAAGTGGTAGGCCACACAAGCTCACAGAACGGGACCGCTGAGTGCTGAAGTGCGTAGCGTGTAAAAATCATCTGTCCTTGGTTACTCTGCTGGAGTGGTGTAAAGCTCGCCGCCATTGGACTCTGGAGCAGTGGAAACACGTTCTCTGGAGTGATGAATCACGCTTCACCACCTGGCAGTCCAACGGACAAATCTGGGTTTGGCGGATGCCAGGAGAACGCTACTCGCACGATGTAGTGCCAACTGTAAAGTGCCAACTATAAAGCATAGTGGCAACTGTAAAGCATAGTAGCAACTGTAACGCATAGTGCCAACTGTAAAGTTTGGTAGAGGAGGAATTATTGTCTGGGGCTGTTTTCATGGTACGGGCTAGGCCCCTTAGTTCCAGTGAAGTGGCAATTGAACGCTACAACATACATTCTTGATGATTCTGTGCTTCCGACTTTGTGGCAACAGTTTGGGGAAGGCCCTTTCCTGTTTCAGCATGACAATGCCCCTGTGCACAAAGCGATGTCCATAGAGAAATGGTTTGTCGAAATCGGTCATTGTGGAAGAACTTGACAGGCCTGCACAGAGCCCTGACCTCACCTTAGGGATGAATTGGAACTGCAAGCCAGGCCTAATCGCCCAACATCACTGCCCGACCTCACTAATGCTCTTGTGGCTGAATGGAAGTCCCCGCAGCAATGTTCCAACATCTAGTGGAAACACTTCCCAGTAGAGTGGAGGCTGTTATGGCAGCAATGTTCCAACATCTAGTGGAAACACTTCCCAGAAGAGTGGAGGCTGTTATAGCAGCAATGTTCCAACATCTAGTGGAAACACTTCCCAGATGAGTGGAGGCTATTATAGCAGCAATGTAACAACATCTAGTGGAAACACTTCCCAGATGAGTGTAGTCTGTTATAGCAGCAAAGGGGGGACAGATTCCATATTAATGCCCATGATTTTGGAATGTTCGACGAGCAGGTGTCCACATATTTTTGGTCATGTGGTATATTTCAGTCATCTGTGATGTATATAAAGGGTAATATTGAAATGAAAACTCAAAATGTAATACATTTCAACTCTATATCTGACATGGTGCAGGTGTCTCGTTTTTAAGCCCACAACCATGTGTGTGAAGGTGTATACTCTTGTTTCAAATAAGATTTGTTTAAAACTATCAAGAAACACTCTGTGTGGCCCTGATTCAGCCCACTGCAGTATAAGGTTATTAATGGAGTATGCGACCACAGACGTTGGCTTTCGCCTCGCCAAGTTCTGCTAGGAGCAAACAGAACCTGGTCTGCAGGTGCCTTAACCCATACGCTGTCTGGCCCAACCTGTACCTGACACTGGGCTGGAAACATATCCTACCCACTCAGAGACTCTGGCAGTACAAACACATCTTCTCCCTGCCTGCCTGTCTGTCTGGGTGTCTCTGTCTCTTTGGCATCTGGCAAAAGCTCTGAGACCTAATTGAATTGCACACTGGGTGGAGGATGAGGGTTGGGTAATTAGCTAGAATAACATAGTAGGGGAGGGGGGCTGTCTGAGCCAAGACTGTACTGAGAGAGAGAGAGAGAGAGAGACAGAGAGACAGAGAGACAGAGAGAGATAAAGGCAGGGGGGATTTATATCTCACTCTGTTGTGATGTCATCAGAGTGAGACACACCCTTGGAGTTACAGGAATCCCCCTGGTCTATAATAGCTTGTTATATACCAGTATGTTTAAAGTACAACACAAGCCATCGAATATCACACACACACATCTAGCTAAGCACAATGTTGTGATGTCAACAGAGAACAGGGATGAGGTCATCAAAATGAGACAGGTGTAACTGAGGCTCAGGGTTGTGATGTCATAAGCGTGTGACCTACCCTGGATGCATTGCAGCGAGCCGTCCTCGGCTCTGATGGTGAAGGTCTCCCCTGGATTCACCTGTACCAGGATCACCTGTCGAGACCAGAGAGACAGATCAGACAAAACACAACGATAACAGACCGGTTCAGACACAGCACAATGATAACAGACCAGTTCAGACACAGCACAATGATAACAGACCGGTTCAGACACAACACAATGATAATAGACCGGTTCAGACACAACACATCGATAAGACCGGTTCAGACACAACACATCGATCACAGACCGGTTCAGACACAGCACATCGATAACAGACCGGTTCAGACACAGCACATCGATAAGACCGGTTCAGACACAACACATCGATAAGACCGGTTCAGACACAACACATCGATAAGACCGGTTCAGACACAACACAATGATAACAGACCGGTTCAGACACAGCACAACGATAACAGACCGGTTCAGACACAGCACAATGATAACAGACCGGTTCAGACAAAACACAATGATAACAGACCGGTTCAGACACAACACAATGATAACAGACCGGTTCAGACACAACACAATGATAACAGACCGGTTCAGACACAGCACAGTGATAACAGACCGGTTCAGACACAACACAATGATAACAGACCGGTTCAGACACAACACAATGATAACAGACCGGTTCAGACACAACACAACGATAACAGACCGGTTCAGACACAACACAATGATAACAGACCGGTTCAGACACAACACATCGATAAGACCGGTTCAGACACAACACATCGATAAGACCGGTTCAGACACAACACATCGATAACAGACCGGTTCAGACACAACACAATGATAACAGACCGGTTCAGACACAACACAATGATAACAGACCGGTTCAGACACAACACAATGATAACAGACCGGTTCAGACACAACACAATGATAACAGACCGGTTCAGACACAACACAATGACAACAGACATAAATGAGAAGGAAACAAAGACATTACTCACACTCAGTCAGGACAAACACACACACACACTGATAGCCCCCAGGCCTCAAACACTCAAGACAACTGCATATATTTGCGGGCTGTTTGAGTGTGAAGCATCTTACCGTCATAATGTCCATGTGGAGGTTGCTGAGACTGTGGCTGTAGACATGGAACACATGTCCTGCCATGGGACATTCATACACACCACACACACAAACCCCGCAAACCCACCACGCACACACACAAACCCCGCAAACCCACCACGCACACACACAAACCCCGTAAACGCACCACACACACACACACAAACCCCGCAAACGCACCACACACACACACAAACCCCGCAAACCCACCACACACACACACAAACCCCGCAAATGCACCACACACACACACAAACCCCACAAACCCACCACACACACACAAACCCCGCAAACCCACACAAACCCTGCAAACCCACACACAAACCCTGCAAACCCACACACAAACCCCGCAAACCCACCACACACACACAAACCCTGCAAACCCTCCACACACACACACAAACCCACACACAAACCCACCACACACACACACAAACCCGCCACACAGACACACAAACCACGCAAACACACACTACACGTGCTACAGGTGTGTCTTCTTCCCAGCCCGTTCATATCCCCTCCTGTTCAATCCGCGTCTTCCCATAGTGACGTTAAGCTGCTCTCGCCCTTTCCCCTCACATGTAAACGGACACACACACTTCCTGCATTGTCTGCTGCTGCTGTTGCTATGGGAACCATGGCGCGCACTAGCGGGCGGCCCAGGTTTACAGAGGAGAGCCCCATCACATAGAGACACGCCCACAAGGTTTATAGTGATACAGCACTACATCCACAAACAAACTGTCTGTATGTTCCATGTGTTATGTCTTCAATTGTTATCTGAGGGCTTTTACCTCTACAGGTAGACAACACACACACACACACACACACACACACACACACACACACACACACACACACACACACACACACACACAGCCAAGTCTCGGTGTCTGGGTTTTCTGCAGATAGTCATCTGACCAGCCTGTCTGACAGTCCTCTTTGATCCCTAGTAGGAACCTTCTTTATTGGGTGTTACAATGAAAACGCTCCTTAAGGATTTCCCTCAGGGAAGGGCTTGAACGGGACACCTCCTTCACACTAGCCGAACTGCGTTTGGCATTTGTACAATGTGCGTGTGTGTGTGTGTGTGTGTGTGTGTGTGTGTGTGTGTGTGTTACCAACCTGTTGCGCTGCGTCTCCATTAACCATGTGTTGCATCAGTGGCAGCTCCCCGTTCAGCAGCGGAGGCGGAGCTAAGTCCATCAGCTGGTCGGTCATCATCATGGTGACGTACATTCATGGATACACACACTGGCCTGGCCTACCTTGAGACAGAGACAGAGAGAGATAGTTAAATTCTACATTACTACATAAATGACATAGAGTACACATACAGGCTGGTCTGGCCTACAATGTTCAATGAAACAAACTGTACATCACAGAGTTTAAAACTGTCCCATGAGATCACACACACACACAGAACCACTTTAACTCCAGATACTGAGGTCAGCACTACACTACACCCCCCCTACACACACACACACACAGAACCACTTTAACTCCAGATACTGAGGTCAGCACTACACTACACCCCCCCCTACACACACACACACACATAACCACGTTAACTCCAGATACTTACGTCAGCACTACACTACACCCCCCCTACACCCCTACACACACACACACACACAGAACCACTTTAACTCCAGATACTGAGGTCAGCACTACACTACACCCCCCCCCCCCCCCCCCCCCCACACACACACAGAACCACTTTAACTCCAGATACTGAGGTCAGCACTACACTACACTACACCCCCCCCCCCCACACACACACAGAACCACTTTAACTCCAGATACTGAGGTCAGCACTACACTACACTACACCCCCCCCTACACACACACAGAACCACTTTAACTCCAGATACTGAGGTCAGCACTACACTACACTACACCCCACCCCCTACACACACAGAACCACTTTAACTCCAGATACTGAGGTCAGCACTACACTACACTACACCCCACCCCCTACACACACAGAACCACTTTAACTCCAGATACTGAGGTCAGCACTACACTACACCCCCTACACACACACACACATAACCACTTTAACTCCAGATACTGAGGTCAGCACTACACTACACTACACCCCCCCCCCTACACACACACACACATAACCACTTTAACTCCAGATACTGAGGTCAGCACTACACTACACCCCCCCTACACACAAACACACATAACCACTTTAACTCCAGATACTGAGGTCAGCACTACACTACACTACACCCCCCCCCCCTACACACACACACACACATAACCACTTTAACTCCAGATACTGAGGTCAGCACTACACTACACTACACCCCCCCCCCTACACACACACACACATAACCACTTTAACTCCAGATACTGAGGTCAGCACTACACTACACCCCCCCCCCCCCTACACACACATAACCACTTTAACTCCAGATACTGAGGTCAGCACTACACTACACCCCCCCTACACACACAGAACAACGTTAACTCCAGATACTGAGGTCAGCACTACACTACACTACCCCCCCTACACACACACAGAACCACGTTAACTCCAGATACTGAGGTCAGCACTACACTACACTACCCCCCCCCTACACACACACAGAACCACGTTAACTCCAGATACTGAGGTCAGCACTACACTACACTACCCCCCCCCCCTACACACACACAGAACCACTTTAACTCCAGATACTGAGGTCAGCACTACACCCCCCACCCCTACACACACACAGAACCACTTTAACTCCAGATACTGAGGTCAGCACTACACTACACTACACTACACTACAGCCCCCTACACACACACATAACCACGTTAACTCCAGATACTGACGTCAGCACTACACTACACCCCCCCTACACACACACACACACAGAACCACTTTAACTCCAGATACTGAGGTCAGCACTACACTACACCCCCCCCCCCCCTACACACACACACACACATAACCACGTTAACTCCGGATACTTACGTCAGCACTACACTACACCCCCCCTACACACACACACACAGAACCACTTTAACTCCAGATACTGAGGTCAGCACTACACTACACCCCCCCGCCCTACACACACACACACAGAACCACTTTAACTCCAGATACTGAGGTCAGCACTACACTACACCCCCCCCCCCCCCCCCCCCACACACACACAGAACCACGTTAACTCCAGGTACTGAGGTCAGCACTACACTACACTACAGCCCCCCCCCCCCCCCACACACACACACACAGAACCACTTTAACTCCAGATACTGAGGTCAGCACTACACTACACTACACCCCCCCCCACACACACACACACAGAACCACTTTAACTCCAGATACTGAGGTCAGCACTACACTACACTACACCCCCCCCCTACACACACATAACCACTTTAACTCCAGATACTGAGGTCAGCACTACACTACACTACACCCCCCCCCCTACACACACATAACCACTTTAAGTCCAGATGCTGAGGTCAGCACTACACTACACTACAGCCCCCCCCCCCACACACACACAGAACCACTTTAACTCCAGATACTGAGGTCAGCACTACAATACACCCCCCACCCTACACACACACAGAACCACTTTAACTCCAGATACTGAGGTCAGCACTACACTACACTACACCCCCCCCTACACACACACAGAACCACTTTAACTCCAGATACTGAGGTCAGCACTACACTACACCCCCCCTACACACACAGAACAACGTTAACTCCAGATACTGAGGTCAGCACTACACTACACTACCCCCCCTACACACACACAGAACCACTTTAACTCCAGATACTGAGGTCAGCACTACACTACACTACCCCCCCCCCCTACACACACACAGAACCACGTTAACTCCAGATACTGAGGTCAGCACTACACTACACTACCCCCCCCCCCCCTACACACACACAGAACCACTTTAACTCCAGATACTGAGGTCAGCACTACACCCCCCACCCCTACACACACACAGAACCACTTTAACTCCAGATACTGAGGTCAGCACTACACTACACTACACTACACTACAGCCCCCTACACACACACATAACCACGTTAACTCCAGATACTGACGTCAGCACTACACTACACCCCCCCTACACACACACACACACAGAACCACTTTAACTCCAGATACTGAGGTCAGCACTACACTACACCCCCCCCCCCCCCCTACACACACACACACACATAACCACGTTAACTCCGGATACTTACGTCAGCACTACACTACACCCCTGAGGTCAGCCTACACACACACACACACACACACAGAACCACTTTAACTCCAGATACTGAGGTCAGCACTACACTACACCCCCCCGCCCTACACACACACACACAGAACCACTTTAACTCCAGATACTGAGGTCAGCACTGCACTACACTACAGCACTACACTACCCCCCCCCCCCCCCACACACACACACACAGAACCACGTTAACTCCAGGTACTGAGGTCAGCACTACACTACACTACAGAACCACTTTAACTCCAGATACTGAGGTCAGCACTACACCCCCCCCCCCCCCCCACACACACACACACAGAACCACTTTAACTCCAGATACTGAGGTCAGCACTACACTACACTACAGCCCCCCCCCCCCCCCCCCCCCCCCCCACACACACACACACAGAACCACTTTAACTCCAGATACTGAGGTCAGCACTACAATACACCCCCCACCCTACACACACACAGAACCACTTTAACTCCAGATACTGAGGTCAGCACTACACTACACTACACCCCCCCCTACACACACACAGAACCACTTTAACTCCAGATACTGAGGTCAGCACTACACTACACTACACCCCACCCCCTACACACACAGAACCACTTTAACTCCAGATACTGAGGTCAGCACTACACTACACTACACCCCCCCCCCCCTACACACACATAACCACTTTAACTTCAGATACTGAGGTCAGCACTACACTACACCCCCCTACACACACACACACATAACCACTTTAACTCCAGATACTGAGGTCAGCACTACAATACACTACACCCCCCCCCTACACACACACACACATAACCACTTTAACTCCAGATACTGAGGTCAGCACTACACTACACCCCCCCTACACACACACACACATAAACACTTTAACTCCAGATACTGAGGTCAGAACTACACTACACTACACCCCCCCCCCCCTACACACACACACACACACACATAACCACTTTGACTCCAGATACTGAGGTCAGCACTACACTACACTACACCCCCCCCCCCCCCCCCTACACACACACACACACAGAACCACGTTAACTCCAGATACTGAGGTCAGCACTACACTACACCCCCCCCCCCCCCCCTACACACACACATAACCACTTTAACTCCAGATACTGAGGTCAGCACTACACTACGCCCCCCCCCCCCCCCCCCCCCTACACACACACAGAACCACTTTAACTCCAGATACTGAGGTCAGCACTACACTACACCCCCCCCCCCCCCCCCCCTTACACACACAGAACCACTTTAACTCCAGATACTGAGGTCAGCACTACACTACACACACACCCCCCCCCCTACACACACACAGAACCACGTTAACTCCAGATACTGAGGTCAGCACTACACCCCCCCCCCCCCCCCTACACACACACAGAACCACTTTAACTCCAGATACTGACGTCAGCACTACACTACATACACACCCCCCCCCCCTACACACACACAGAACCACGTTAACTCCAGATACTGACGTCAGCACTACACCCCCCCCCCCCCCCCCTACACACACACATAACCACTTTAACTCCAGATACTGACGTCAGCACTACACTACACCCCCCCCCCCCCTACACACACACACACACAGAACCACGTTAACTCCAGATACTGACGTCAGCACTACACTACATACACACCCCCCCCCCTACACACACACAGAACCACGTTAACTCCAGATACTGACGTCAGCACTACACCCCCCCCCTTCACAAACACAGAACCACGTTAACTCCAGATACTGACGTCAGCACTACACCCCACCCCCCCCCCCCACACACACAGAACCACTTTAACTCCAGATACTGAGGCCAGCACTACACCCCCCCCCCCCCCCCCTACACACACACAGAACCACTTTAACTCCAGATACTGACGTCAGCACTACACTACACCCCCCCCCCCTACACACACACAGAACCACGTTAACTCCAGATACTGAGGTCAGCACTACACTACACCCCCCCCTACACACACATAACCACTTTAACTCCAGATACTGACGTCAGCACTACACTACACCCCCCCCCCCTACACACACACAGAACCATGTTAACTCCAGATACTGAGGTCAGCACTACACTACACCCCCCCCCCCCTACACACACATAACCACGTTAACTCCAGATACTGAGGTCAGCACTACACCCCCCACCCCTACACACACACAGAACCACGTTAACTCCAGATACTGAGGTCAGCACTACACTACACCCCCCCCCTACACACACATAACCACTTTAACTCCAGATACTGAGGTCAGCACTACACTACACCCCCCCCCCCCCCCCACACACAGAACCATTTTAACTCCAGATACTGAGGTCAGCACTACACTACACCCCCCCCCTCCCCCCCCCCACACACACATAACCACTTTAACTCCAGATACTGACGTCAGCACTACACTACACCCCCCCCCTACACACACACAGAACCACTTTAACTCCAGATACTTAGGTCAGCACTACACTACACCCCCCCCTACACACACACAGAACCACGTTAACTCCAGATACTGAGGTCAGCACTACACTATACCCCCCCCCCCCCTACACACACAGAACCATTTTAACTCCAGATACTGAGGTCAGCACTACACTACACCCCCCTACACACACACACACACACAGAACCACTTTAACTCCAGATACTGAGGTCAGCACTACACCCCCCCCCCCCACACACACACACACAGAACCACTTTAACTCCAGATACTGAGGACAGCACTACACTATACCCCCCCCCCCCCCCTACACACACAGAACCATTTTAACTCCAGATACTGAGGTCAGCACTACACCCCCCCCCCCCCTACACACACACACACACACAGAACCACTTTAACTCCAGATACTGAGGTCAGCACTACACTACACACACACCCCCCCCCCTACACACACACAGAACCACGTTAACTCCAGATACTGAGGTCAGCACTACACCCCCCCCCCCCCCCCCCCTACACACACACAGAACCACTTTAACTCCAGATACTGACGTCAGCACTACACTACATACACACCCCCCCCCCCCCTACACACACACAGAACCACGTTAACTCCAGATACTGACGTCAGCACTACACCCCCCCCCCCCCCCTACACACACACATAACCACTTTAACTCCAGATACTGACGTCAGCACTACACTACACCCCCCCCCCCCTACACACACACACACACAGAACCACGTTAACTCCAGATACTGACGTCAGCACTACACTACATACACACCCCCCCCCCCCTACACACACACAGAACCACGTTAACTCCAGATACTGACGTCAGCACTACACCCCCCCCCCCCCCCCTTCACACACACAGAACCACGTTAACTCCAGATACTGACGTCAGCACTACACCCCCCCCCCCCCCACACACACACACACAGAACCACTTTAACTCCAGATACTGACGTCAGCACTACACTACACCCCCCCACCCCTACACACACATGCACACGCACACACACACACCTCTCTCTGGAGGCAGGTGAGGTAGGTGTTGTAATTGGGGGCTGCTGAGTGATATCACTACTAAAAGCTGCTGACTAATGACTATAGGAGCAATGTTGCTGTTCACACAGACACACACACACACACAGGCAAAGAGACACACACACACACACACAAAGACACAGAGACAAACAGACACACTAGGGCTGGCCTAAAAATCCTCTCTCAATGTTTTCAAATTCATGGGCCATTCACGATTAATATAGCTAGATTTTGTTTAATGTTTTCTCTGAATAAGCTTCGTTGTACAATTAATGGTAAAATACACTGCATTTCAAACAGTCAGCAATAATCAAATGAATTCAGGGCTAGTGAAATTCTACCTAGGCTGTCACGGATTACCCCGGTACTGCTGCTCCTTCCGTGCACCAGTTCCAGAGGTCTACGCCACCGACCTTCTAGGTGTCACAGGTCCGTTTCATGACGCACACCTGATTCCAATTCCCCTGATTAGTAATTGTATATACAGTTGAAGTCGGAAATGTACATACACTTAAGTTGGAGTCATTAAAACTCGTTTTTCAACAACTCCACAAATTTCTTGTTAACAAAGTATAGTTTTGGCAAGTCGGTTAGGACATCTACGTTATGCATGACAAGTAATTTTTCCAATAATTGTTTACAGACAGATTATTTCACTTGCCTTTAAAAAGCGTGGAAAATTCCAGAAAATTATGTCATGGCTTTAGAAGCTTCTGATAGGCTTATTGACCTCTTTTGAGTCAATTGGAGGTGTACCTGTGGATGTATTTCAAGGCCTACCTTCAAACTCAGTGCCACTTTGCTTGACACCATGGGAACATCAAAAGAAATCAGCCAAGACCTCAGAAAAATAATTGTAGACCTCCACAAGTCTGGTTCATCCTTGGGAGCAATTTCCAAATGCCTGAAGGTACCACGTTCATCTGTACAAACAATAGTACGCAAGTATAAACACCATGGGACCACACAGCTGTCATACCGCTCAAGAAGGAGACGTGTTCTGTCTCCTAGAGAGGAACGTACTTTGGTGCGAAAAGTGCAAATCAATCCCAGAACAACAGCAAAAGACCTTGTGAAGATGCTGGAAGGTACAAAAGTATCTACAGTGGGGCAAAAAAGTATTTAGTCAGCCACCAATTGTGCAAGTTCTCTCACTTAAAAAGATGAGAGAGGCCTGTAATTTTCATCATAGGTACACTTCAACTATGACAGACAAAATGAGAAAAAAAATCCAGAAAATCACATTGTAGGATTTTTAATGCATTTATTTGCAAATTATGGTCTCGTATTGTTAGTACGGGTCTCTTCCCGCGTATTGTTAGTACGGGTCTCTTCCCGCGTATTGTTAGTACGGGTCTCGTCCCGCGTATTGTTAGTACGGGTCTCGTCCCGCGTATTGTTAGTACGGGTCTCTTCCCGCGTATTGTTAGTACGGGTCTCGTCCCGCGTATTGTTAGTACGGGTCTCGTACCGCGTATTGTTAGTACGGGTCTCGTCCCGCATATTGTTAGTACGGGTCTCGTCCCGCGTATTGTTAGTACGGGTCTCGTCCCGCGTATTGTTAGTACGGGTCTCTTCCCGCGTATTGTTAGTACGGGTCTCGTCCCGCGTATTGTTAGTACGGGTCTCGTACCGCGTATTGTTAGTACGGGTCTCTTCCCGCGTATTGTTAGTACGGGTCTCGTCCCGCGTATTGTTAGTACGGGTCTCGTCCCGCGTATTGTTAGTACGGGTCTCTTCCCGCGTATTGTTAGTACGGGTCTCGTCCCGCGTATTGTTAGTACGGGTCTCGTACCGCGTATTGTTAGTACGGGTCTCTTCCCGCGTATTGTTAGTACGGGTCTCGTCCCGCGTATTGTTAGTACGGGTCTCGTCCCGCGTATTGTTAGTACGGGTCTCTTCCCGCGTATTGTTAGTACGGGTCTCGTCCCGCGTATTGTTAGTACGGGTCTCTTCCCGCGTATTGTTAGTACGGGTCTCTTCCCGCGTATTGTTAGTACGGGTCTCGTCCCGCGTATTGTTAGTACGGGTCTCGTACCGCGTATTGTTAGTACGGGTCTCTTCCCGCGTATTGTTAGTACGGGTCTCGTCCCGCGTATTGTTAGTACGGGTCTCGTCCCGCGTATTGTTAGTACGGGTCTCTTCCCGCGTATTGTTAGTACGGGTCTCGTCCCGCGTATTGTTAGTACGGGTCTCGTACCGCGTATTGTTAGTACGGGTCTCTTCCCGCGTATTGTTAGTACGGGTCTCGTCCCGCGTATTGTTATTACGGGTCTCGTCCCGCGTATTGTTAGTACGGGTCTCGTCCCGCGTATTGTTAGTACGGGTCTCGTACCGCGTATTGTTAGTACGGGTCTCTTCCCGCGTATTGTTAGTACGGGTCTCGTCCCGCGTATTGTTATTACGGGTCTCGTACCGCGTATTGTTAGTACGGGTCTCGTCCCGCGTATTGTTAGTACGGGTCTCGTACCGCGTATTGTTAGTACGGGTCTCTTCCCGCGTATTGTTAGTACGGGTCTCGTCCCGCGTATTGTTAGTACGGGTCTCGTCCCGCGTATTGTTAGTACGGGTCTCGTACCGCGTATTGTTAGTACGGGTCTCTTCCCGCGTATTGTTAGTACGGGTCTCTTCCCGCGTATTGTTAGTACGGGTCTCGTCCCGCGTATTGTTAGTACGGGTCTCGTCCCGCGTATTGTTAGTACGGGTCTCTTCCCGCGTATTGTTAGTACGGGTCTCTTCCCGCGTATTGTTAGTACGGGTCTCGTCCCGCGTATTGTTAGTACGGGTCTCTTCCCGCATATTGTTAGTACGGGTCTCTTCCCGCGTACTGTTATTATGGGTCTCGTCCCGCGTATTGTTAGTACGGGTCTCGTCCCGCGTATTGTTAGTACGGGTCTCTTCCCGCGTGTTGTTAGTACGGGTCTCTTCCCGCGTATTGTTAGTACGGGTCTCTTCCCGCGTATTGTTATTACGGGTCTCGATCCGCGTATTGTTAGTACGGGTCTCGATCCGCGTATTGTTAGTACGGGTCTCTTCCCGCGTTTTGTTAGTACGGGTCTCGTCCCGCGTATTGTTAGTACGGGTCTCGTCCCGCGTATTGTTAGTACGGGTCTCTTCCCGCGTATTGTTAGTACGGGTCTCTTCCCGCGTATTGTTAGTACGGGTCTCGTCCCGCGTATTGTTAGTACGGGTCTCGTCCCGCGTATTGTTAGTACGGGTCTCGTACCGCGTATTGTTAGTACGCGTCTCTTCCCGCGTATTGTTAGTACGGGTCTCTTCCCGCGTATTGTTAGTACGGGTCTCGTCCCGCGTATTGTTAGTACGGGTCTCTTCCCGCGTATTGTTAGTACGGGTCTCTTCCCGCGTATTGTTAGTACGGGTCTCGTCCCGCGTATTGTTAGTACGGGTCTCTTCCCGCATATTGTTAGTACGGGTCTCTTCCCGCGTACTGTTATTATGGGTCTCGTCCCGCGTATTGTTAGTACGGGTCTCGTCCCGCGTATTGTTAGTACGGGTCTCTTCCCGCGTGTTGTTAGTACGGGTCTCTTCCCGCGTATTGTTAGTACGGGTCTCTTCCCGCGTATTGTTATTACGGGTCTCGATCCGCGTATTGTTAGTACGGGTCTCGATCCGCGTGTTGTTAGTACGGGTCTCGTCCCGCGTATTGTTATTACGGGTCTCTTCCCGCGTATTGTTATTACGGGTCTCGTCCCGCGTATTGTTATTACGGGTCTCGTCCCGCGTATTGTTATTACGGGTCTCGTCCCGCGTATTGTTAGTACGGGTCTCTTCCCGCGTATTGTTAGTACGGGTCTCTTCCCGCGTACTGTTATTACGGGTCTCGTCCCGCATAATCTTTAGAGGTTTATCCTCGCTCTTCTTTTTGGGTTACATCCCTGTGTATTTTATATACATGTTTGTTTTGGGCTTCGTCCCCATGCCTTTTCATGACACGTTGTATTTTGGGTGTAGTAATAAAAAAAACTATTGCGTATTCCTGCGCCTGTCTCCGATCCTTCTACAACGTGACATAGGCTAAGCTTTCCACAACCATAAGGCCCACTAATAATGTCATTATTTTATCAAAATAGTTGAATCTGCTTTTTTTGTTGTTGCAATAATCACTGGCTTTCAAATATGTCTATGGAAATGCCCCCCTTCTATTACACATTTCACTACAAGCATGCATGATGCATTCACTAATAACAACTAACTTCTTGTAACAGGCATTATAGAAAAGGAACACAGGTCTCACCAACAATCTCTCAAGCACAAGCCCACGTGCTAGTTAGTAGCCAGCTAATCTTTATATTTCAAATTGAGCCAACTTGGATCTGTTGGCTAACAAGGTAGAACAGTTGAATTGTTATGAACACACCCTTCTGTCCGTCTCCAACTGTTTGACCAGCATGCTAGCCTGTCCACTTTGTTCAGATGTTGAAATCAAGTTGCCTACCTTATTTCCAAGAATAAGAATGAGTTGCCAATACTGTATAATTGTGTTTAACCTGTTGAGTGTAGGGGGCAGTATTTTGATGTTTGGATGAAAAACATACCCAAATGAAACTGCCT
>NC_092153.1:15382820-15387820 GCF_045791955.1 Oncorhynchus clarkii lewisi | reverse complement strand
GGCATTATCAACGACAACAACACTTAAGCCAACTACAGATCAATAGCTAGAGAAACGCACAATCAATCAATCAAATGTATTTATAAAGCCCTTCTTACATCAGCTGATGTCACAAAGTACTGTACAGAAACCCAGCATAAAAACACAAACAGCAAGCAAAGCAGATGTAGAAGCACAGTGGCTAGGAAATCATCACTCAACTGTTCTGCCCCCACAAAAGGTATTCAGACCAGGAGAACACACACACACACACACACACACACACACACACACACACACACACACACACACACACCTTTGT
The DNA here is from genome assembly GCF_045791955.1 of Oncorhynchus clarkii lewisi. NCBI lineage: Eukaryota > Metazoa > Chordata > Actinopteri > Salmoniformes > Salmonidae > Oncorhynchus > Oncorhynchus clarkii. The sequence continues at coordinate 15,387,519 of NC_092153.1, read as the reverse complement.
GAGAGACTGGAGAGAGGTGGGGTGGAGATATGAGGAGGGGGAGGAGAGAGAGAACAGGGCAAGAATGTTAACTTTGAGGAGAACACACACTCAGAGACAGAGAGGCTCTTTATAGGTGACGGGACTCTCCCAGGATTCCCTGGCCTGCCAGCTTTCTGCCACATGTGCAGAGTGTGTGTGTGTGTACTCACTCAAAACAGAGTATGCTGTCTCTATACCTACAAGAAAGAGAGAAAGGCTGTGTGTGTGTGGGTATGTGCGTGCGTGTTCATAGTTGTAGTTATTCTGCCCTGTAATTGCAGTAATGATATGTCATCCACAGAGAGGAACTCAGCACGGGTGGGGTGGAATGCCTCCAGGCGCGCGCGCACACACACACACACACACACACACACACACACGCACCTATGTACACTGTGAGAGCTGAGGCCTTGGGGGTAGGCTTTCTGAGAGAGCCTTGATTTAACACCCGAGGAAGGAAATAGGAGGACACGCGCGCAGGCACGCACACACACACATTACAACTGTAGGAAGTTGTATAAACAGACAGTACTACATATCATAATATCTTTCTAACTGTTTACGGTATGGCGGTATTCGACAGTATTGTTTTTGAATAGTAAGCAGTGAGTGGCGTTAGGGTGGCAACGCACACATTCTAAGTGATTTCCATGGCTCTTTCTCCATTCTGATTGCTTAATCAAACTTCAACCCAAAACACTTTTCAGCATTTTCATCCATTTCTGATTTCCAGGTCATTTGGGGTCATTTCCACACTGCCATGTAGGGCTGCATGATATGGGACAGAAATTAGGAGGCAAAGTGGAAAGCAGCACTGTTGTCATCAACATCGTGTTGCATCTGCTACATTGACCATGTAGACTGAAGAGCGAACGGCAAGTGGTCTCGCGGTCTCAGTGAGAATCGCTACTGGCTCCTTGATTTGTCGCTAGATGACGTTTTTGCCGTTGCCGTGACGATGTCACAGCACCAATTTGCCTTGCTGTGGCTCAGCTGCGTTTCCCGACATAGCGTTTTCACCCCCTCTCCCGCAGAGCATTTTAGACAGTTAAGTTAACAGTTAGAAGATATGCAGCTGGCAAACATTTAGTTGTGAATTCCATACTGTCACTAGATCACCTGGCGCGCGCTGTACAACAGTGAGTGACTCTGGTCTCTGGTGGTTGTGTGCTTGTAAACAAACTCCACGTGACTGGGGACGACCGGTAAGCTTCATTATGAAAAATGATGTGACAGGTGAAATGAACAACTCCATGTTCTTTATCTCCTAACGTATTGCACAAGTTGACTGCAGGTATTTACTTAAAAAGTAGCTACAAATATTACAATGTATTAAAAAAAAAAGACGTCAAACTTTTAACGGTATTGAAAAACCATCCCGTGGCTTTTTCCAAATACCCCGGTATACATTATACTGTATATACGGTATACCGCCCATGCCTAGGGAGATAAACGACTCAAGTAGCAGAGTAAACTATAAAAACAGACATGACACACGACGCAGTGGTGCATCACATGTAACAAACCAAACATTGAAATAACGTTGCAGAGGGTAAAGTAAAAAACCCAAACCGGTCTGGACATCAATACCGGTATACAGTAAAATACGGTATTCCACCCAGCCCAGACAGACTGTTACACGTTTCTAGGTTGACGGAATCCAAGAAACCTAGAGAGGAACCAGGCTCTCTCTCTCTCCTTTCTCCTACTCCCTGTGAATACCAGTAATTCTGTAGATGATTCAGTAGAGTGTGTATGTGTGTGTGTGTGTGTGTATGTGTGTGTGGTTCAGAAGGCGCTGACTTCAGACGTGTCAGTACCTGGCCCAGGAAACAACAGGATCAGCACTTCTCTCTCTCCTTTTCTTTCTATCATCTCTCCTATTTCCCTTCACTCCTTTTTCCAACTCTCCTATTTCCGTCACTCCTTTTTCCATCTCTCCTATTTCCGTCACTCCTTTTTCCATCTCTCCTATTTCCTTCACTCCTCTTTCCATCTCTCCTATTTCCTTCACTCCTTTTTCCATCTCTCCTATCTCCATCACTCCTTTTTCCATTTCCTTCACTCCTTTTTCCATCTCTCCTATTTCCTTCACTCCTTTTTCCATCTCTCCTATTTCCTTCACTCCTTTTTCCATTCCCTTCACTCCTTTTTCCATTCCCTTCACTCCTTTTTCCATCTCTCCTATCTCCGTCACTCCTTTTTCCATTTCCTTCACTCCTTTTTCCATCTCTCCTATTTCCTTCACTCCTTTTTCCATCTCTCCTATCTCCGTCACTCCTTTTTCCATTTCCTTCACTCCTTTTTCCATCTCTCCTATCTCCGTCACTCCTTTTTCCATTTCCTTCACTCCTCTTTCCATCTCTCCTATTTCCTTCACTCCTTTTTCCATCTCTCCTATCTCCGTCACTCCTTTTTCCATTTCCTTCACTCCTTTTTCCATCTCTCCTATCTCCGTCACTCCTTTTTCCATTTCCTTCACTCCTTTTTCCATCTCTCCTATTTCCTTCACTCCTTTTTCCATCTCTCCTATTTCCTTCACTCCTTTTTCCATCTCTCCTATTTCCTTCACTCCTTTTTCCATCTCTCCTATTTCCTTCACTCCTTTTTCCATTCCCTTCACTCCTTTTTCCATCTCTCCTATTCCATCCTCCATCTCTCCTATCTCCGTCCTCCTTTTTCCATCTCTCCTATCTCCGTCACTCCTTTTTCCATCTCTCCTATCTCCGTCACTCCTTTTTCCCTCTCCGTTTCACTCCTTTTTCCATTTCCTTCACTCCTTTTTCCATCTCTCCTATCTCCGTCACTCCTTTTTCCATCTCTCCTATCTCCGTCACTCCTCTTTTCCATCTCTCCTATCTGCGTCACTCCTCTTTTCCATCTCTCCTATCTCCGTCACTCCTTTTTCCATTTCCTTCACTCCTTTTTCCATCTCTCCTATCTCCGTCACTCCTTTTTCCATTTCCTTCACTCCTCTTTCCATCTCTCCTATTTCCTTCACTCCTTTTTCCATCTCTCCTATCTCCGTCACTCCTTTTTCCATTTCCTTCACTCCTTTTTCCATCTCTCCTATCTCCGTCACTCCTTTTTCCATTTCCTTCACTCCTTTTTCCATCTCTCCTATTTCCTTCACTCCTTTTTCCATCTCTCCTATTTCCTTCACTCCTTTTTCCATCTCTCCTATTTCCTTCACTCCTTTTTCCATCTCTCCTATTTCCTTCACTCCTTTTTCCATTCCCTTCACTCCTTTTTCCATCTCTCCTATCTCCGTCACTCCTTTTTCCATCTCTCCTATCTCCGTCACTCCTTTTTCCATCTCTCCTATCTCCGTCACTCCTTTTTCCATCTCTCCTATCTCCGTCACTCCTCTTTTCCATCTCTCCTATCTGCGTCACTCCTCTTTTCCATCTCTCCTATCTCCGTCACTCCTTTTCTCCGTCACTCCTCATTTCCTTATCTCCTTCATTTCCTTCCTCCTTTTTCCATCTCTCCTATCTCCGTCACTCCTTTTTCCATTTCCTTCACTCCTCCTCTTTTCCGTCACTCCTCTCCTTCATCTCCATCTCTCCATTTCCTCCTTTCTTCCATCTCTCCTATCTCCGTCACTCCTTTTTCCATCTCTCTCCTATCTCCTTTTTCCATCTCTCCTATCTCCGTCACTCCTTTTTCCATCTCTCCTATCTCCGTCACTCCTTTTTCCATCTCTCACTCCTTTTTCCATCTCTCCTATCTCCGTCACTCCTTTTTCCATCTCTCCTATCTCCGTCACTCCTTTTTCCATCTCTCACTCCTCTTTTCCATCTCTCCTATCTCCGTCACTCCTCTTTTCCATCTCTCCTATCTCCGTCACTCCTTTTTCCATCTCTCCTATCTCCGTCACTCCTTTTTCCATCTCTCCTATCTCCGTCACTCCTCTTTTCCATCTCTCCTATCTCCGTCACTCCTTTTTCCATCTCTCCTATCTCCGTCACTCCCTTTCTCTCCATCTCCTCACTCCTCCATCTCTCCTATCTCCGTCACTCCTCTTTTCCATCTCTCCTATCTCCGTCACTCCTCTTTTCCATCTCTCCTATCTCCGTCACTCCTTTTTCCATCTCTCCTATCTCCGTCACTCCTTTTTCCATCTCTCCTATCTCCGTCACTCCTCTTTTCCATCTCTCCTATCTCCGTCACTCCTTTTTCCATCTCTCCTATCTCCTTCACTCCTCTTTTCCATCTCTCCTATCTCCTTCACTCCTTTTTCCATCTCTCCTATCTCCGTCACTCCTCTTTTCCATCTCTCCTATCTCCGTCACTCCTCTTTTCCATCTCTCCTATCTCCTTCACTCCTCTTTTCCATCTCTCCTATCTCCTTCACTCCTCTTTTCCATCTCTCCTATCTCCTTCACTCCTCTTTTCCATCTCTCCTATCTCCGTCACTCCTTTTTCCATCTCTCCTATCTCCGTCACTTCTTTTTCCATCTCTCCTATCTCCGTCACTCCTTTTTCCATCTCTCCTATCTCCGTCACTCCTTTTTCCATCTCTCCTATCTCCGTCACTCCTTTTTCCATCTCTCCTATCTCCGTCACTCCTTTTTCCATCTCTCCTATCTCCTTCACTCCTTTTTCCATCTCTCCTATCTCCGTCACTCCTCTTTTCCATTTCTCCTATTTCCTTCACTCCTTTTTCCATCTCTCC